>NW_027361747.1:21600000-21877500 GCF_039654945.1 Dendrobates tinctorius | reverse complement strand
GTGATGGATGTCAGTGGGGGCAAATCTGGAGTCCTTATGGGAAGGTGGACTCTGGTAGGCGGACGCCCCTTCTGCCTATGTCCCCTCAGAGCAGGCTCGATGGTTCTCAGTCCCCGGCATTGGCTGGTAGTCCATGCCCAAGCTGGAGAAGCGATCCTGGGGTACCTGAGCTTGACCAGACCCTCCCTCGGTGGTCCCTGGTTCTCTGGAGGTGATGGATGTCAGTGGGGGCAAATCTGGAGTCCTTATGGGAAGGTGGACTCTGGTAGGCGGACGCCCCTTCTGCCTATGTCCCCTCAGAGCAGGCTCGATGGTTCTCAGTCCCCGGCATTGGCTGGTGGTCCATGCCCAAGCATGAGAAGCGATCCTGGGGTACCTGAGCTTGACCAGACCCTCCCTCGGTGGTCCCTGGTTCTCTGGAGGTGATGGATGTCAGTGGGGGCAAATCTGGAGTTCTTGTGGGAAGGGGGACTCTGGTAGGCGGACGCCCCTTCTGCCTATGTCCCCTCAGAGCAGGCTCGATGGTTCTCAGTCCCCGGCAATGGCTGGTGGTCCATGCCCAAGCATGAGAAGTGATCCTGGGGTACCTGAGCTTGACCAGACCCTCCCTCGGTGGTCCCTGGTTCTCTGGAGGCGATGGCTGTCGTCAGGGGGGCAAATCTGGAGTCCTCGTGGGAAGGAGGGCTCTGGAAGGCGGACGCCCCCTCTGACTATGTCCCCTCAGAGCGTGCTCGATGGTTCTCAGTCCCTGGCTTTGGCTTGTGGGCCATCCCTGGGGTACATTCTTGCAAAAAAAAAAAACGACTAAGTGAAAAAGAACCGGAATGAGGAATTTTCTGGGTGCCGCATCCGCCCTACAGTGACTGGAGGCCGGGTACAGTTCTGACTTCATCCCCTTAAAGTGGGGACGTTGTCCCGCAATGCATATACATAGGAATGCGCACCTGCGGCAGAATACAGGAGAGAGTGCTCTCTCTACCCCGATGGATGGCGATTGTTTCTCTGGTTCTCCGGCTCGGGTAGGCGACTTTAGAAGGTGGTCCCTCTTGTTGTGGAAGTTGCAAAATACGGCCGAGACTGAACTTCCACAGCTCCAGGAGGGACTTTTGCTGGTCGTGAGTCCCAAGTGAGAGAAGCAATCTCGGGGTACCTGAGCCTGACCAGACCCTCCCCGGTGGTCCCTGGTCCTCTGAAGGGTGATCGCTGTCAGGGGGGCAAATCTGGAGTCCATAGCCGAGCTTGGGCTCTGGAAGGCGGACGCCCCTTCTGCCTATGTCCCCTCAGAGCAGGCTCGATGGTTCTCAGTCCCCGGCATTGGCTGGTGGTCCATGCCCAAGCATGAGAAGCGATCCTGGGGTACCTGAGCTTGACAAGACCCTCCCTCGGTGGTCCCTGGTTCTCTGGAGGTGATGGATGTCAGTGGGGGCAAATCTGGAGTCCTTATGGGAAGGGGGACTCTGGTAGGCGGACGCCCCTTCTGCCTATGTCCCCTCAGAGCAGGCTCGATGGTTCTCAGTCCCTGGCATTGGCTGGTGGTCCATGCCCAAGCATGAGAAGTGATCATGGGGTACCTGAGCTTGACCAGACCCTCCCTCGGTGGTCCCTGGTTCTCTGGAGGTGATCGCTGTCAGGGGGGCAAATCTGGAGTCCATAGCCGAGCTTGGGCTCTGGAAGGCGGACGCCCCTTCTGCCTATGTCCCCTCAGAGCAGGCTCGATGGTTCTCAGTCCCCGGCAATGGCTGGTGGTCCATGCCCAAGCATGAGAAGTGATCATGGGGTACCTGAGCTTGACCAGACCCTCCCTCGGTGGTCCCTGGTTCTCTGGAGGTGATGGATGTCAGTGGGGGCAAATCTGGAGTCCTTGTGGGAAGGGGGACTCTGGTAGGCGGACGCCCCTTCTGCCTATGTCCCCTCAGAGCAGGCTCGATGGTTCTCAGTCCCCGGCATTGGCTGGTGGTCCATGCCCAAGCATGAGAAGTGATCATGGGGTACCTGAGCTTGACCAGACCCTCACTCGGTGGTCCCTGGTTCTCTGGAGGTGATGGATGTCAGTGGGGGCAAATCTGGAGTCCTTATGGGAAGGGGGACTCTGGTAGGCGGACGCCCCTTCTGCCTATGTCCCCTCAGAGCAGGCTCGATGGTTCTCAGTCCCCGGCATTGGCTGGTGGTCCATGCCCAAGCATGAGAAGTGATCATGGGGTACCTGAGCTTGACCAGACCCTCCCTCGGTGGTCCCTGGTTCTCTGGAGGTGATCGCTGTCAGGGGGGCAAATCTGGAGTCCATAGCCGAGCTTGGGCTCTGGAAGGCGGACGCCCCTTCTGCCTATGTCCCCTCAGAGCAGGCTCGATGGTTCTCAGTCCCCGGCAATGGCTGGTGGTCCATGCCCAAGCATGAGAAGTGATCATGGGGTACCTGAGCTTGACCAGACCCTCCCTCGGTGGTCCCTGGTTCTCTGGAGGTGATGGATGTAAGTGGGGGCAAATCTGGAGTCCTTATGGGAAGGGGGACTCTGGTAGGCGGACGCCCCTTCTGCCTATGTCCCCTCAGAGCAGGCTCGATGGTTCTCAGTCCCCGGCAATGGCTGGTGGTCCATGCCCAAGCATGAGAAGTGATCATGGGGTACCTGAGCTTGACCAGACCCTCCCTCGGTGGTCCCTGGTTCTCTGGAGGTGATGGATGTCAGTGGGGGCAAATCTGGAGTCCTTGTGGGAAGGGGGACTCTGGTAGGTGGACGCCCTTTCTGCCTATGTCACCTCAGAGCAGGCTTGATGGTTCTTAGGTAGTATGATTTGTTACCCTCCGGATCGATTTCCATACTGCCTCCCTGCTCATTCTCTGATGCACTGCTTGAAGGCATCACTGGTGACTGATTGTCGGCTTCATCCTTCTTTCCTGCATTTACCACCAGCTCGTGGGCATGACACATATCTGTCAGAGTCTTCTCCCGGTACACTCTCTCAGCCATGTCATTTGTATGTGCCAAGTACCGTGCAAACAGTCGCTTTTCACAGTCCGTGTATTGTGAAGTTGTCCAGGTTTCACATACCCGTCGCACTAGGTGGCTAGTGATGTTCGGGAGGTTGTAGCTATGGAGGAAATCATAATGTCAGTACCTGTTTCTACACATGCCCATGCATAATTCAGCTCGTGGCCGTCTTACCTCGAATGGTATTGCCTGAGGCCCACGGATGGATTTGCTATGGCCTTCCCCGTACACGTCACAAAGAAATTAGTGACCTTCCTTCGGCCAGCGGTATAGACAGGTCGGACATGTTCTGCATACACTTTGAACCACTGAAAAAGGAAAAAGAGAGGGGTTTGCTCCCCATGTGGAGTGGTGTTGCCTGGGCTCCCTGACTGGTTGAGTCCCTTACCGATTCTTCTTCCTCTGAAAGTACGAACACTGCGACCTGAGTGGTGGAACATTTGTGAGTCTTCACACCGACAACTGTCATCTGTCTGTCGTGGTACACGTGATGGATCCTCTCGGTCCACTCTGAAACCTGATGTGGAAAGTTATTGAACTGGTGCATGGGAGACCGCTGACCCACAGGGTCTGACTACTTACCGTCATGTTACGGATGACACCTGGTCTCTGGAGATTTTTCAGAACCAGCAGGGCCTGGAGGTAGAGTGCAATTTCCCGGCGTTCTTCATTTGATCCGCCCTCTTCCACAGAGGCTATGCTGGCTAGAAAAGTTGGCCTTGCCTCCTCCAGAATAATCTGGCAGTCCACGGGCGATTTTAGCGGCTTCCTCAGTAGATCGTACCTGGGGAAAAATAAGAGGAATTATTGAACATACATGGCAAAAATCAAGCCGCATATGCGATACTTTGAAGGGTGTGTACCGCTTACTAACAGACTCCTTGCAGGCGCCCTTGTACAATGTCTTCTGTAGGTCCTCAGTGTGATTCATGAATACCTCACAGGCCTTGTAGAGTTCTGGCTTTTCTATTCTCAGTCCCGTGGCCCTCATCTGATAGACAGTGAATCTCCGTATATGCTTCAGCATTCTGAGGGAGGTCTGTTTCGATAGCTGGAGGTTTCCGAGTTTTTCAAAAAATTCATTGATTTTATTTGGCTTCAGTAGGTACTCCAGGGTTACTCTTCTCGGGTTCACAAAGAAGAGGAACCTGGAAACATTTGAGACCTCCTGTTGGCAGTTTGGCACCCCGTGTGTAATGGTTAGGTATGAGCGGAAACCTTTGAACATAGCGTCGTTCATTGAGTGTCGCTTATACAAGCCGGCCATCTTTGTAGCGGTGCGATTTTTGTCCTTCCACTGCCTTTTCTGAATTCTTAAATCGCTACCGTCAGTGACCTCCTCATCTTCCATGGGGTCAGAACAGGCCCCTGTGTGGGCAGTCTCTGAGCGAGGGCTTTCTTGAAAACTTTCCACAGGCTGTAAAAGTGAAGCCTCATCCGATGCATCTGGCTCTGCCAGGGGCAGGGGGCTGTCTGCAGGCCGTAAAAGCAAAGGTATATCGATCTCATCTGAAGCTAGCTCTGCCAGGGGCAGGGGGCTTTCTGCAGGCCGTAAAAGCAAAGGGATATCGATCTCATCCGAATCTAGCTCCGTCAGGGGCATAGTGCCTGGGCAGAGCTCCAAAATGGCTGGTGGTACCTGAGCGGGCTCTTCAGAGCTCAGTGGCGGGATTTGATGCTCAAACCTAGGCTTGTTGGCTATTAAAAATCCGCGACCTTCTAAGAAGGATACAGTCTCCTCCAAGGACTGGAGAGGCTTGAGGTCATTGAAGCGGATAGTTGTACCTCTTTCGGCAATGCATTTGAGCTGAAACTTGGCTGATGCAAGGGCAGCTTTTATATCAGAATCACTCTGGGTCCTCAGACATGTCCTCCTAAGATGTGTGGAAAGGTATTTCGTTGCTCTGTGGCATACGGGACATGTAAGTGGAGTCCGGGGGTGACTGCGGGGATACAAGCAATAGAACCGGTCACCTTCCCTGCACGTATGTCATATGTCTATATGTGGTGGACGAATGTCTTCTACTCACCGCTCCATTTTGAAGTGTCCAGCATAACAGTCCGGTAACCCGTGCGCACCTCGGGGTGTGAGTCAGCCACACGTGAAAGACGCCAGCGGAGGTGATCGGAAATAACTTGCCGGAAATCCGCATACCTCATCACGGGGGGTGAACCAGCCACATGGTTGACGCCTCTACGGATGCCGAGCACCAATAGTGCTGGGGCAAAGATCTCCGCTTCGAGCCGTCTGTCATGATCACTTCCGTGGCATCACGGCGGTTGACACATCCCAAGCGGTGGCGCCTATACGGTTGAGGATCATCCATATCGTTTCTGTAACGATCCCTAACTAACCTTAACCCTAACCCTAACCCTAACCCTAACCCTGACCCTAACCCTTAACCAAACCATACTTAACCCTAACTAACCTTAACCCTAACCCTAACCCTGACCCTAACCCTTAACCAAACCATACTTAACCCTAACCCTAACCCTAACCCTAACCCTGACCCTAACCCTTAACCAAACCATACTTAACCCTAACCCAAACCCTAACTAACCTTAACCCTGACCCTAACCCTAACCCTGACCCTAACCCTTAACCAAACCATACTTAACCCTAACCCTGACCCTAACCCCAACCCTAACCCTGACCCTTAACCAAACCATACTTAACCCTAACCCTGACCCTAACCCCAACCCTAACCCTGACCCTGACCCTTAACCAAACCATACTTAACCCTAACCCTGACCCTAACCCCAACCCTAACCCTGACCCTGACCCTAACCCTTAACCAAACCATACTTAACCCTAACCCTGACCCTAACCCTGACCCTAACCCCAACCCTAACCCTGACCCTGACCCTTAACCAAACCATACTTAACCCTAACCCTGACCCTAACCCCAACCCTAACCCTGACCCTGACCCTAACCCTAAACCCCCTTAACTAACCCTAACTCTAACCCAAACCCCTAAATTCCATGGTTAACAAAAAAAAACGCATGTGCAAAAAAACGCATACATGAGCATGCCAGTGCGCATGTATGCGCATCCTTAGGCTATAATGGCCATTTTTAGCGCAAAACGTGCGCATATGTGCGCATGCGCTTTTTTGCAGGGCCAAAAAATGCAACATGCTGCGTCTGGAAAATACAAACGCACACCCCAAAAAAACGCAGCGCATGAAAATCGCATACATGCGCTTACCAGCGCGCAGGTATGCGCACCCATGTTAAATATAGGGGAAAAAACGCATGCGCACATATGCATTTTTTTCCAGCGCAAAAAAACGCAAATGTGAAACCAGCCTTACTTGTATATACCCGTCCTCATTTTATTCAAATAGTGGGCATATTCTCTTCCTCAGAACATTGTACTGCATCGCTATTGAAGCTGGTCGCTCACTTGGCAACAGTGGACTTACTCTCTGTTTCTAATTACTGTACTGCGTTGCTATTTAAGCTGGTTGCTTACCTGGCATACTGAGTATTTTGGAGCAGTATGTGCGCACCATATCATGTTCATCTGTATGCGCGCTCTAACTGTCTCGCATTATTTGCAGATGATCAGTGTCTTGATTTCCATGGTTTCCTTTCATCATGACGCATTTGTGGGAAACCCTGCATTTTGATATGCTTTTTGTTCATTTGAGGACTAGGAACATGTGCATTATATTGATAATAAAAGTATGTTTGGGCTTATAGTTAGGCCCGTTTTTTTTCTATCTTAAATACCTCCAGTGTACTGGCACTATCCACTGCGTCGCTATATATATTGGTGATTCGTATGTACACGCTGTTTTGAATTCACTCATGTGCGTGTTACGATCGATCAGAGTACTCACATTCAATCATGTGATTGGTTTCTATAAGGTTTTGTCGGCGCTATGACATACTTCCTGGCCGCCGCATCTTGCTTCTTTATGGACAAGCAGTGGCTGACCTGGGGCACGCGTAGTATCTTTGTGTATTGGCTTCCATGGCAAATGTGAGTCATGACGTGCCTCCTGTCACTGAACGCTGGCGCATGCGCTGTATTGCTTAACTGTAGCACACGTAATATCTCTATGTACCGGCCTCCATGGCAACCATGAGTTATGATGCGCTTCCTGTCACTGAACGCTGGCGCATGCGCAGTATTGCTGATCATGGTGGGTCACTGATACACACCTCTCTGGATACTAATCTATCCCAATGCTTGCCTGGTAAGTGGCGCAGCTGTGCGCCATGATCTACTCAACTCCATGTATATAAGGACTTGTTTAAGCTGCATTCACTACTCCTGACGAAGCTACTGTGGGTGGTGATATGCGTCGGGCATTTCTTCTCCCTGCTCTCACTCCACATGGGTTCTGCCAACTGACGCCAGCATTTCAAGCCACAATACATGGGTGATTGATTTTGTTCATTATAGCTTGTGTGCCTATATCACGGTTGCTGGGTCTCAGAATGTATTCATTCATCCTGTCTTATGTTTATGTATGAACCTTATCATAGGCATTGTTGGCCTGGGTGACCAGTTTTTAATTTTATTCATGGCTTCTATTCAGTGTTTGTAATATTTTTGACCTCTGATTTACATACAGTCCTTCTGGGGTCTTTCCCCCCATATTGGGCACAGTGGGTGCCATCTTAGTTCACCTGTACTCATATTTCTTTGGAGGCATTTACTTCAACACATCCAGTTATCAGATGGTGTGCTGTTTATATAGGCAGGTATCTGGTCACCTTCGTTTGTGGAGTGTAAATACAGGGTGTAGGCTTCATTATGAGCCATTGATTGCTGCTGTTATGTCACATGTGTGACTTTTTAATGTTTTTATAGTAGTTTTGTGGTTTATACATGTCAATAAAAATTGCCTTTCTAAATGTCAATCATTTGTCTATGGTGATCCCCCATTCAATAGCTTATTCCCTTTCTCTTTTTGTGCTCTACACGGTCAATTTGAATAAGATGGGGTTGGATCCCACTTAATCATTTATTGTGGTGCCCCTGCTTTCTGATTTATATGAAACTGTCGGCGCAGGGGAGGTCGTGGACATACGTGAAACCGCCTCTGCGATCGCCTGTACAGCAGCCTCCGAAGACTTCGCCGCTGAGATAACACTCTCAAGAGTAGCCAACCGGCCCTCTAGCTGGTGAATGCACTGAAAGAATTGCTGCTGATCTGCCATTACTAGCCAGACCCTGGCGCTAATATAATGTTAGGAACGGCGGAACGCACTAAATAAAAATAAATAAAAGTGCGTTCGCCGCTCGGGGTCCACCGTGCAGTAGATGTTACACCGCTGCTAGATAATGACTGCCGAGCAATATGGCGGTATAATGCGCACGGGTTAGACTTCACCCGAAGTGCGCAAAGCGGGCCCTGTTTACACACAGAGGTGCCGCAACAAAACATACGAAAATGCTGAGCCTGTTAGTGTCACAGACCACAGGGAAATGCACACATGGTATCTCATCACAGGAGCAGGACCCAAGGCAGAGGAGCTGCGTCCATCTAGACCTACCGTGTGTGCGGCATCGCTACTGCGGACGCCAAGGAGGGCTGCAACTGCAGCGTGGCGTAGGGCACTGCCTCTAGTCGACAAAGCTAGGAAGCAGGCGCAATGTCGGACGCTAGAGTAGAGGTGCGGTGTGCACGGTGGCCTAAGGTTTGCCACTGACTGTCGCTGACTACTGCACTAATTCCCTATCCACATGCGTAATATCAGAGGGAAGGGGTTTCAAATGAGTCAGTCACCAGAGTCATACATCCGTCACCATTCACACATTAGCTTGAAAAGTCTATACTAGCGCATTGCTGAACGGTAATGAGCGCTTTTTATAGCCGTGCGGGACCTTCCAGATCTCTGAGATTGACCAATGAGATCTGAAGCAGGACCTGGGCACATGACTCCCGATCTCCAATGGGAGATCGCCTTGTGAGCATGCCCAGTAGGAGCACAGAGGAACTTAGTCTCTAGAGCTGTCTGCTGCAAAGTAATCTTCTCTGCAGTAGATAGACAGCAGGAGACCGCAGAATGTGAGGCTCTGGATTCCTGCAGAGCAGACGCAGAACCCAGATGCCTAACATTTGTATACGGACTGACACACGCTGTCTCTTTCTAGCTTTGACCATGATCAAACAGCAGATATACGAAACTGTTTGAAAAGCGGACAGTTCTATAAGGTGTAGGTCTGGAAAAATGGAAAATCTCCTCGGCTTGTTTTTCCAGAGTCACACACAGATAGCTTGTATTTGTCCGTGATACCAGCCGGTACACGGTAGTGTGTGAGGAGCGAACACCGCTATACGGTGTCTGTATGGAAATTTGTCAATCTCCGTCTATTTGTATACGGACTGACACACGCTGTCTCTGTCTATTTTTGACCGTGATCAATCAGCAGATATACGAAACTGTTTGAAAAGCAGACAACTCTCTAAGGTGTAGGTCTGGAAAAATGGAAAACCTCCTCAGCTTGTTTTTCCAGAGTCACACCCAGATAGCTTCTATTTGTCCGTGATACCAGCCAGTACATGGTAGTGTGTGAAGAGCATACACCGCTATACGGTGCCTGTATGGAAATTTGTCAATCTCCGTCTATTTGTATACGGAGTGACACACGCTGTCTCTGTCTAGTTTTGACCGTGATCAAAAAGCAGATATCCGAAACTGTTTGAAAAGCAGACAGCTCTATATGGTGTAGGTCTGGAAAAATGGAAAATCTCCTCGGCTTGTTTTTCCAGAGTCACACCCAGATAACTTCTATTTGTCCGTGATACTAGTCGGTACAAGGTAGTGTGTGAGGAGCGTACACCGCTAGACGGTGTGTGAAAAAATGAACGCTCGGTAACTCACCAGAACAAAATAGTAAAAATTGGAGTGCTTTGAGAAAAGCAGTTTGAACAGCAGTGTGCACACAGCAATGCAGCTATCAGGTAGCCTTAAAAGGCAGCCTAATCACCACCTGCGCTGATGCATACAACAGAAATCCTCCCCTTTCACTGCACACTAACTGTACAGTGAGAAGCGCTATCAGCAGAAGCAATTTTTTTTCTTCTTCCCTGCCAAACGCTCTCCCTATTCAGAATCAGCAGCAGCACCTCTCCCTATTCTAAGATCGGCAGAAGTAAGATGGCGGTCGACGGTCACGGCCTTTTATACCCACTGTGAAGCCACACAAAGCCAGCCAATCACTTCTACGCCCTTCTCTAAGATGGTGGTGGCTGCTTCCCATGTCATCACGTTGCCCACAGTGTGCATCCAACTTCATTGGCTGAGAAAAGGTGCTGGAAGCATTATTTGAAACGTGACTTTGGCTCTCGGCTCGGCGACCTCATGGCCGACCTCACGCTATGGTCGAGTTTCGATTGGCGAAACCAGACTTTAGCTAAAGTCGGCGTATTTTGAATTTGACCGACCCGCTTCGCTCAACTCTAAAAGTGATAAAAAAGTGGTCCTGTGAAGAGGGCCTCATTGTATGACAGCAGCCAAACCTAATTATCGAATGTAAATCTGGTATAGCTGTAGTCACACTAACCCTAAGAAATCGCCTAATCACTTATACCATATGAGGAACGGAGTAAAAAATGAACAAAACCAATTCTTCACCTACTGTTGATTTTTTTCATTCTGCATCCCAAAGATCGCAGTAAGGCTCGGCTCACATTTACCCTGCGCTATGTGTTGAGCGCTTATACTTGAGTTTTTGCATGATTCAGACAGAACCCCAGAGGAAAATTCCGTATAATGAGGCAAAGGGAGGCACGGTGGACATGGTCTGGCCTATGGATCCAGCAGTGTATTAAAGTGCAGTCGGCCACAGTTTAGTGCACTTCTGAAAAGTCCAGAGTACCTCTGCTGCCAAATCATAGTGAATGAATTTCTTGGGGCTTTCATCTGAATCACATCACTCAAAGATTTAGATGGAAAACCTGATGTAAGTGATTAGCATAGAGCGCAGGATAAATGTGATCCCAAACATTGTGTAAAATATTCTCAATAAAAGCTTCAAATCAATCCACAAAAAAGCAATTCCCCACTCAGGTCCATCATCTGTTAATGGAAATATAGGGGGCTTTCACATTACTGGTAGTACAAAGGCTCTAGAAAATTGCCATGGCTCCTTGCCTCTCAAAAAAATTCAGTAAATGCTGTGCTGACAAATCCAAATGCCCCCTCCATTCTAAGCATCACAGTGTGGCTAAACCACATATTGCATCCATGTGTTTGGCATTTCTTTCGTGATAACAGCCCGTCTAATTTATGGGTGCTTGTCTCCAGAAGCATGAGATGGGCACTACTAGTTACTGGGCGCTACAGAGAACTGGGCACTACAACATTCTGATCACTTCAATGGCTGTTTTCAATTTTCACTCAGGAACATCCACTGCTGCTTATTTCTAGAAAACACCTATGGAGCCAAAATCGTCACTATACTTGTAAATAAACGCTCAAAGGGGTATAATTTCTAAAATGAGGTGGAAGATTCTGCTCTTCTAGCCCTTGGGGCTCTGTATGTGAAGTCCGCAAACTATTCTAGTAAAATCTACGCTCTAGGAGGCAAAAAATGCTCAGTCCTTCCCTAGTCTCGCTGTGTGGCTAAGCAGTACTGTATAGCCACATATGAGATATTTCTACATTCATCAGAAATTGTGGGACAAATTTTGGTGCCATTTTTACCAATTTCCCAGTGTGAAAATGTAAAATCTTGGGTTAAAACAAAATTTTCATTGCCCAATGGTATGAAATGCTGTGACATACCTGTGGTGTCAATATGATCACTGCAACTCTAGATGAATTCATTAAGAGGTGTAGTATATAAAATTAGGTCACTTATGGGGGGTTCTGCTGTTCTTGTGCCTCAGAGGTGGGCTCTCTCAGTCCAAGTGAGTCATGGCACCCTCAAATCAGTCCAGCAATATCTGAACTTCAGTATGGCATTTCTTCCATTCTGAACTTTTCAATGTGCCTCAAAAGTAGTTGTCAACCACATAAGGGGGGATTGGTCTAATCAGGAGAAATTACACAACAAGTTTTGGAGTCCATTTTCTCATGCTATCCTTGCAAAAATTAAAAAAAGGGTCTAAAACAACGTTTTCTGGAATTTTTTTCTTTCATTTTCACAGATCAACTTTGTAAAGTTCAGTGAAGCACCTGTGGGTTAAAAGTACTCACCACACATCTAGATAAGTTACTTCAGGGGTCTAGTTTCCAAAGTAGGGTTAAATATGGGGGATTTCCACTGTTTAGGAAAATCAGGGCTTGCCAAACGCGACATGGCATCTGCTAATGATTCCAGTAAGTTTTGCATTCAAAAAGTCAAATGGTGTTCCGTTCTGAGCCCTGCCGTGCGCCCATCAGTAGTTTTCCTCTACATTTTGGGTACCTGCATACTCCGAAGAAATTGAACAATAAATTGAAGTTTGCATTTCCTCTCATTACTCATGTGAAAATAAAAAAATTGGGGCTAAAAACATTTTCGTGGAAAAAATTGGATTTTTTATGTTCACAACTCAATGTTAATGTAGATTAAGTAAAACAGATAGATCCTTAAAGCCAGAAATATCTAATTTTTTATCAATCTGATGTAAATATTGCTGTTTTCCTGAATCTGGTGTTTTCTTTTGTTTCTATATCTCTCTGTTCCTTATATATGACCCTTTCTTCCCTGTACATAAATCGAGACTTGTTAGCCAACTTGTCATGGTCTTCTCGATGCTGCCCATGGAGTACATTTGGACAACACCCAAATGACTACAAACGCTACAAAAGCAAGATTTACAAATAGTAAAGGGGGCCATATCTCAGGAACAGAAAAGTACAGGAACAAAAGAAAAATGACCCCAGATTCAGGAAAACATTGGCATTTATACCAGGTAAAAATTAAACCTCTACAGCTAGTGACAGGTCATTTTTATTTATTTTTTGAGCTTTTTCTAAATATATATCAGTAATGGTTAATTAAACATCTATATATTTTTCTAGTCTACTTGTTCTTCCCAAAGAGGAATAAGCCCAGTACGCAGACTGTATTACATACATTTATAAAAAAAAGAAACCCATTGAGAACAACTCGACCTTGATATATCAACTCTACTCATAATCTCTATAAAGTAATTTGTAAAATATATTGATTTGCAAAGTTATAGCAAGAAAAAAAATCAAGCTAACCGAGGTGAAAATCACAGAGAACAATTTAACTAAAGTACTCCCATAAAGAAACATACAGTACTCTCTGACCGAGGGTGCATATACTATTGATTTTATGATAGAACATAGGCCTGGATTGCAGCAGTTTCTAGCACAATAGAAGAACATTACACAATTTCCTTTCAACTTATGAATATTTATGGCTATCCAGCCACATACTGAAGTCAAGGGATAATGTGCAGTCTTCTGTAACTTACGAGAAAGCCCACAAAGAGTTCCACGATAATATATTGTAAAAACATGATTTACCAGAATTTTATTTAAATGGCTATGGAATTCTTAGATAAATGCTATCATTCCTAATGAAACACGTTTACCTGTTTGCAAAACCACTTTGTGAATAAAGAGTGCAAGTTTCATCTTAATCAGTATTGAAAATGTTATACTCAAATCTTAAAAATTGAATTTATCAGTAGAGATACGCAAACATCGTCGGTCCCTCCTTATTCGGCAAGCTATAGTGCTTACTGAAGAAGCTGCATCGGGAACCTGGATACCCGGACCCCTCCCGATAATCCGCTGTTTGGCTTCGCAGCTGCATGTGTCACGGCTGTGTGTCAATCACAACACACAATGAGAAAATGGAAATAGTCTTAGGAGTGCAGGAAAGAGACTCAGACAAGAGATGGGGTTAAACCACAATGCATTTCGACGGAGAATCCGTCTTCATCAGGTGATGAAGACGGATTCTCCGTCGAAACGCGTTGTGGTTTAACCCCATCTCTTGTCTGAGTCTCTTTCCTGCGCTCCTAAGACCGTTTCCATTTTCTCATTGCTCCTATCCTCCATTGGAGGTTTTCGGCTGGAGCTGCGGTGGAGACCTGACATTTTTGTCTGCCCCTGGGTTGCTTCCTAAACGCTTCTCTATGACTGCTTATCACTGACTCTTAATCACAACACACAGGCTCTCCATGCATGTGTTGTGACTGTCACACAGCCGCGACACATGCAGCTGCGGTGCCGAACAGCTGATCATCGAAAGCGCTCCGGGTATCCAGGTTCCCGATGCAGTTTTTTCAGTAAGCGCTGTAGCTTGCCGAATAAGGAGGGAGCCAACTATGTTCACTCGTCTCTATTTATCAGCTCAAAAATTAGAGCTAATATATGTCTTGAATAACATATTTTCAGTGGTTCAAGCGAACATGTGCTATTTTCTTGCAAGAATAGTGTCCTCTGCAGGTAAATAGCATTTTATTCTTGTTTTGCAGTGTAACTGGAGCAGCAGTTAAAAGAAGAAAATAAAGCTTTGCTGTTCCTTCAGCTGCTCTCCTCCAGTCATTGCCTGGTGTTTATCACATCAGATCACATGGTATGGCGCATTCAGGAGGAACTGTCATAGCCTGTATAAAATCACAAGCAGGGAATACAGGGGGCCACTTTACGATGAGTGGACGTTATAGCTCACAGCTTAGCCATAGAAATAGGGAAAGAAATCTGTAAAACAGTGAATATATTGTACAGATTGAGAATGACAACACAGAGGATACCATCCGTATATAGTGAGGTCACTATGACTTACAAAGGCTGTGTTTGCACTAAAGACCTTGAAAGGTATTGGCTGCAGTCCTAATATATGTTATAGTGTCATACACTTCTTTTTAAACTATTTGGAATGCTTGCAATTTGCCGAAAATCAAACTTTTTTGGAAAATTCTGCAAAGTTGGTGATTTCTAATTTCAAAAAGTTTTCTTTTCTATAGTGATGTCATATCAAGTGACCAGGAGACGTGTGGTATATGTATCTGGTGTGTAGCTGGTAAAAAAAATAGTTGGTATGGTAGTTATTGTATGAGGATAAAACTAAAGGTTATTATACAGTATAAGGATAGAACTAAAAGTTATTGCATAAGGATAGATGAAAATAAGTAGATTAGTCTGTGATTAGCAGACTAGCAGGGGAATGTACTCTAGTAATCTGTAGGTAGGTTATGCTGTATCTATTTGATGGATTAGATTTGATTAACGCATGGTAATCAGGTGCCTAGGAGGAGTATATACAGGTGCATCTCACAAAATTAGAATATCATCAGTAAGTTAATTTATTTCTGTTCTTCAATACAAAAAGTGAAACTCCTGTATTATAGAGAGTCATTACAAACAGAGTGATCTATTTCACGTGTTTATTTCCATTAATGTTGATGATTATGGCTTACAGCCAATGAAAACCCAAAAGTCATTATCTCAGTAAATTAGAATACTTTATAACACCAGCTTGAAAAATGATTTTAAAATCCGAAATGTTGGCCTTCTGAAATATATGTTCAGTAAATGCACTCAATACTTGGTCGGGGCTCCTTTTAAATCAATTACTGCATCAATGCTGCGTGGCATGGAGGTGATCAGCCTGTGGTATGGCTGAGGTGTTATGGAAGCCCAGGTTACTTTGATAGCAGCCTTCAGCTCGTCTGCATTGTTGGGTCTGGTGTCTCTCATCTTCCTGTTGACAATACCCCATAGATTCCCTATGTGGTTAAGGTCAGGTGAGTTTTCTTGCCAATCAAGCACAGTGATACTGTTGTTTTTAAACCAGATATTGGTGCTTTTGGCAGCGTGGACAGGTGCCAAGTCCTGCTGGAGAATGACAATTTCCATCTACAAAAACCTTGTTGGCAGAGGGAAGCAAGAAGTGCTCTAAAATTTCCTGGTAGACGGCTGCACTGACTTTGGTCTTGATAAAACACAGTGGACCTACACCAGCAGATGACATGGCTCCCCAAACCATCACTGATTGTGGAAACTTCACACTAGACCTTGGAAATCAAGGTCCCAGAGTCTGGAGGAAAAGTGGAAAGACAGATAATCCAAGCTGCTTGAGGTCTAGTGTGAAGTTTCCACAATCAGTGATGGTTTGGGGAGCCATGTCATCTGCTGGTGTAGGTCCACTGTGTTTTATCAAGACCAAAGTCAGCGCAGCCGTCTACCAGGAAATTTTAGACCACTTCATGCTTCCCTCTTCCGACAAGCATTTTGGAGATGGAAATGGTACTCCAAAAAGTACCAATACCTGGTTTAAAAACGACAGTATCACTGTGCTTGATTGGCCAGCAAACTCACCTGACCTTAACCCCATAGAGAATCTATGGGGTATTGTCAAGAGTAAGATGACAGACACCAGACGAGCTGAAGGCTGCTATCAAAGCAACCTGGGCTTCCATAACACCTCAGCAGTGCCACAGGCTGATCGCCTCTAGGCCACACCGCATTGATGCAGTAATTGATGCCAAAGGAGCCTCGAGACCAAGTACTGAGTGCATTTACTGAACATACATTTCAGTACATCAACATTTCGGATTTTACAATCATTTTTTCAAGCTGGTGTTATAAAGTATTCTAATTTCCTGAGATAATGACTTTTGAGTTTCCATTGGCTGTAAGCCATAATCATCAACATTAACAGAAATAAACACTTGAAATAGATCAGTCTGTTTGTAATATCTCTATATAATATATGGGTTTCACTTTTTGTATTGCAAAACTGAAATCAATTAACTTTTTGATGATATTCTAATTTTTTGAGATGCACCTGTATACAGATGTAGTTCAGATAACACAGTACTGGAATATTACATCACAGAAAAGCATCATTTGACACCTAACTTGACATCAGTCAATGACTTTTGCTGTGTTAAATTATATAAACACTCTTAATGGGTTATTGTGAAGTTGTCTCGAGCACATGCATAATGACCAATGTGCTAGAAGGGCACTGAAAAATAAGAGCACCCAATGTTTCAGAAAAAAAATCAGTTATGCCATTACAATTGCATTTTATGGTTTCTGACATAGCTGCCAGCTAAATAAAGTGGGAACGTTCTCACAAAGAATGCAATTACAATAATTACACTTAGGGCAGTTTCACACGTCCAGATAATTCCGGTACCGGAGCTATCCGTGTGCATACGGAGGTCATCCGTGTGACATCCGTGTGCTGTCCGTATGTCCGTGTGTACCATCCGTGTGCTGTCCGTATGCTGTCCGTGTGTCCGTGTTATTGAAAAATTATTTTCAATGTTAACCCTTTGACTTTTAAAAATGCACACGGATCGCACATGGACAGCATCCGTGTGCGGTACGTGTTTACACGGACCCATTGACTTGTATGGGTCCGTGTGATCCGTGCTGTTGCACAAAATGGACATGTCAGCGTGTTTTGCACACGGACACACAGTCCGTGAAAACACGCTGACATCTGCATAGACACATTCATGAGAATGTCTCTACGTGTGTCAGTGTCTCCGGTAGGTGAGAAAACCGTCACTACACGTACCGGAGACACTGACATGTGAAACTGCCCTTACAAGGTAAATAATGACAGCTACCTTCAAAGCCGATGTGTGTTTTATGTATAATTGCTGCGTTCCACAATTTAATAGGCATTTAAAAAGATCTTTCACCGGACAGAATATCGGCTCAATGATGCGGAAGGATAATAGCTTTCTTCAATATGACGTAGATGACATTCAGCTAATCAGAAGTTACCAACCTAAAAAATTGATATCTTATCAGAAATCAATAGGAAAAAGCGCCTCTCTTATACGTCTCCTGAGCCTGAATCCTGCCCCATTTTTTCTGCAGAAATCATTGAAGACTTTCCCATAGCAAATATTAGGAATATAAGCACTTACAACTTATTTCACTATTTTTCTAATTGATTTTACCTTAAGCCTAGGACCTTATTTGTATCTAACAATTATAATAATGCCATTATGCAAATATAGAGAGTAAATGTACAATATCGGGAATTATAGTAGTGTACTGTTTGTGTTCCCACATACTATATAATAATGCAATTACTTAAAAATACATGTTTTAGCAAAATTAGACCTTGCAAACTTCATGTGCTGTGAATGACAGCAGCAACTTCGGCATTGCTAGAAAAGTGTTCTGGTGACCTCTAGTGGTGAAATAGTGATATTGCTATTAAATATAGCAAATGTGATGATATTATTTAGGAAAGGGAAATATAAAATTGGCCAGAGTCACCATTTCTTATTTCTATATTTTAGGAGTTAAAAAAAAATCAAAATGTGCGGTTACTGAAAAATTAAGAGTCTGGTATTTTGATTTTTTTTTTTTTTTGTGGTTGCTTTTATGCTTTACAGTCCTTACTATAAATCATTTTATATTTTGATTGATCAGACTTTTGAAAATGGAGCACTAAGAAACCTGATTATTTATATTAATTTATTTAGTATTATTTCTTTATATTGGGAAAAAAACAGCAATCAAAGTTTTATTTTTTTTATTTCCATTTTTATAAAAGTGTTTTTATTACTTTTTTTAGGACCTTTAAACTTGAACTGCGATCAAGCTTGACAGCTAACCTTATATACTGAAATTCTTCAGCAATGCAGTATAAAGTGAAATGAACTATTACCTATGAGCCCACCCATAGACTCCCAGTAGTCCCCTGAATGGTAGCTCCCTCTTAATTCACGTGACATACATGCCACAGTCTGCGACTGACAGTGACGTTTAGGTGGTTAAATACCTGTCTCCCATTGCTGTTGTTCGAGGCTGGTGCTACTTGTATAAGGTTGGGGTCACACTTGCGAGAAACTCGGAAGAGTCTCGCATCTTAATACCCGACACTCGGACCGGAGCGTGCGGCTGCATGTATCTCTATGAAGCTGAGCGCTCCGATCCGAGTGCCGGAGACTCTTCCGAGTTTCTCGCAAGTGTGACCCCGGCCTAAAGGTGCTGTCACACTTAGCGATGCACCAGCGATCCCGACCAGCGATATGACGCTGTCAGGATCGCTGGTGCATCGCTAAGTGGTCGCTAGTGAGCTGCCAAACAGGCAGATCTCACCAGCGATGCTGCAGGGGTCGGGGGTCGTTACTTACCTGTCAGACGCGCGATCCTGACATCCTCCCGCCCGCGTCCACGCGTTGCTCGTCAGCGCCACGGGAAGCCCAGCAGGAAGATGACGACGAGAAACGGTCCAGGCCGTTCTCGCGCGATCAGCGATAATCAGCGGGGGAGCCGGTCGGAGGTAAGTATCAGACATAGCGATATCGCTGCTGCGTCACAAAAACCAGTGAAGTTATAGCGATATTGCTAGCGATATCGCTTAGTGTGACAGGCCCTTAATACAGCTGCCGCCCTCCTTGTATGGTGTGGGCTTAGCTCCTGTGGTTTGTTATCTACAATTGTTTGCTACGTGCACCATAGACAGTGTTTTCTTTTATCTGCACTTTCGCGATGCACATTCTTAAGCCAAAGTGAGGTGTAAATCTACCAAGAAGGAGAAGTATAATCGTATTTTCCCACGGCAGCTTTGGTCTCCATTTTTTTTATGCACCAGAAAAGATTTTGACACATTTGATAAACAGATCCATAGGCCCCATTTACCAAGCAAAGGCCAATTTGGTTTTTTTTTATCGTTATTCACCATAATGCATATTATATGGGCTGCATGAAACAGCACAGCAGCATTCCATGTAGCTGCACAATAAATGTACAAAATGTACTGCACAAAATTCATTTTTTTACAATAGATTTCTAATGGGCGACGGAAACCACAGTATGGTATCTACTACAGGCTGAGACTGCTGATAATGCAACATATAGCAAACACTGCACAACGGGCTAACTCTGCCACAAAGACCGTCCTGATGGTGCTATTGACAGGGCCTTATTGGGAATCCCGTGTGACAATGCCATTAGCATGCACACTGAGTTCAGCAGTGTCTGAAATGGCTATAGTTATATATACTGTATATTTATTATTCCCGAATCACAGAGTCTTTGAATACATATGAAACTGCAAATTTCAGGAAATTCGACTTGAACTCGATCCTCAGTGGATTGATCCATTGACCTCGACTGGAGCATTTTTACATATAAGTCAAACTTTTGATCATTTCAGTACTTTCTTAGATTTTCTACATTCCAATATAAATAATAATCATATTCACATGCCATTGTGTTAATTTCTTGTGAACTAGCATGCATACTGTCAATTTGCTCTTGGATTTCCACAGTTTGCATGTTGTTATTTTGGAATCTGTAGGGTTAATAGAATTTTTTCAGATTGTATTAGTTATGGTTGTGATTCCACAGCGAGTGACAGCTCTTATTGATTGCATTCAGGTGTCGCTCCATATTTTGGACTTTTCAGGAACTAGCTCTCAAATACAATCAACTCCTCCACACAGTTGAGTTTCAGCCAAAACAGCTCCTTGTGCAATATTTTGGCCATAGAAGGAGGATGATCAGAAAAGCAAACAAGTGAAAAACAATGAAGCACATGTACATTGTAAGGCTAGTTTCAGACTAGCATTCGGAGGCGCAGCGCAGGGCCGCCGCTAAGCTTGGCCCCCGGTCAGCTCCTCCTCTGATCGCATGATGCTGCATGCGATCAGCGTACCCTAAATTTAGCATTGGGTACGCTGGTCGTGCGCTGTATTGCATTTTTGTGCGCTCAGCACAGCGCCGGCAAAATCAGCCCAGCGCAAGACCAGCGTACCCAACACTATATATAGGGTACACTGATCCCATGCAGCGTCATGCAATCAGAGGAGGAGCTGACAGGAGGGGCGCATCCGGGGGCGGAGCTTAGCGGCGGCCCTGCGCTGCGCTGCGCCTACGAATGCTAGTCTGAAACTAGCCTAACAAACTGCTCAATTCTTACCACATTAATAATGTATGGCTAATACAGTGGCTTGCAAAAGTATTCACTCCCTTGGCATTTTTCATCTTTTTCTACCCCACAGTTTGAAAGTTCACTATTTTTTTTAGGGTTTGCATCAGTTTATGTAAAGCTTATTCCTATAAATGTGAACATTTGGTTTGATTTCTATTGTGAAGCAAACAACAAATAGCACAAAGTAACTGAAAACTTCAGTGTGCAGAACTATTAAGCCCCCTAAAGTCAGTACTTGTAGAGACTCCCTTTGCAGCAATTACAGCTGCAAGTCATTTTGGATAAGTTTTTATGAGTTTTCCACATCTTGTCACTGGGATTTTTGCCCATTTCTCAAGGCAAAACTGCCCTATCTCCTTCAAGATAGATTTTTTTTTATGGTGAACAGCAATTTTTATTGCTGACCTTAGATTCTGTACTATTTTAAGGTCTGGGCTTTGACAAGGCCACTTCAAAACATTTACACGTTTCCCCTGAAGCCACTTGAGTGTTGCATTACCAGTATGCTTTGGGTCATTGTCTTGTTGGAAGGTAAACCTTTGTCCCGGTCTCAAATCACTGACAGACTGAAACTGCTCAAGAATGTCCCTGTATTTTGCATCATCCATCTTCCCCTAGACTCAGCCCATCCTCCTTATCCCTGCTGCTGAAAAACATCCCCACAGCATGATCATGCTACCACCATGTTTCACTGTAGGGATGGTATTCTATGAGTGATGAGTTGTGATGGTTTGGCGCCAGACATAGTGTTTACCTTGGTGGCCAAAAAATTAAATTTTGATCTCATCTGACCATAGAACTTTCTGCCATACATTTGAGGAGTCTCCCACATGTCTTTTGGTAAGCTCAAAACAAACCTTTTATTTTTTGTGGGTGAGTAAAGGCTTTCTTCTGCCCACTCTTCCATAAATGCCACTATGGAGTGTATGGCTTAATGTAGTCGTATGGGTAGATACTCCAGTCTCAGTTTCGGAACTCTGCCGTTCCTTTTGGGTTACTTTTAGACTGTGTACTGCCTTTCTGAATAATACCCTCCTTGCCCAGAGAATTTTGGTGAGAGACCCTCTCTTGACAGGTTTGTTGTGGTACCATGTTCTTTCCATTTGATGATTATGGATTTGATGGTACTTTGGGGATCATCGGAGATTGGGATTGGGAGATTCGTGGGTCATCTTTCATGCACTGCTATTTTGAGGTCTAGTCACAGATTTTCAATGATGTTCAGATCAGGGGAATATGAGGACCATTATAAACCTTCAGCTTGTGCCTTTTGAGGTAGTCTTTTGTGGATTCTGACGTGTGATTAGGATCATTATCCATTTGTAAAAGTCATCCTATTTTCAACTTCAACTTTTTTACAGATGAATTTATGTTTGCATCAAGAACTTGTTGAAATTTCATTAATAATAATAATAATAATCTTTATTTATATAGCGCCAACATATTCCGCAGCGCTTTACAGTTTAACAGTTTCAAAACACAAGTCATAAGTAACAACGCTAACAATACAATAATTAAAGCAAAATAAGATGAAATAAGACGACCCTGCTCGTGAGAGCGTACAATCTACAATGAGGTGAGGGAGATACAGAGTACAGGTGTGTATTTACAATGGTGTATTTACAATGAAGGTCCAGCCATCTTGCAGGAGTGAAGGATGGATGGAGATAGTGAATGGGCTACGCATGCACACTTACACAGAGAATGACTTTGATTAGTGAATGTGATAGGCCGCTCTGAACAGGTGTGTTTTGAGGGAGCGCCTAAAACTATGCAAATTGTGGATAGTCCTGATTTCTTGGGGTAGAGCATTCCAGAGGATAGGAGCAGCACGGGAGAAGTCTTGGAGTCGGGAGTGGGAGGTACGGATTAGTGCAGAGGTTAGTCGAAAGTCGTTTGCAGAGCGCAGCGATCGGCTAGGCCGATAGACAGAAATGAGAGAAGAGATGTAAGGGGGTGCCGCACTGTGGAGAGCTTTGTGGGTGAGAACAAGTACTTTGAATTGGAGTGCATTAAATGCACTCTTCCCTCTACTCGTGAAATGTTCCCCATGCCATTGGCTGCAACACAACCCCAAAGCATGGTTGATCCACTCCATGCTTAATGGTTGGTGAGTAGTGTTGAGCATTCCGATACCGCAAGTATCGGGTATCGGCCGATATTAGCGGTATCGGAATTCCGATACTTAGTTCCGATACTTTTGTCATATCGGATTCCGGAATCGGAATCGGAATAGGAAGTTCCCATCATGCTATGAGCCTGCTTGCTTTGATTAAGCCAATGGGAATCCTCCGAAGTGTGGGCACATCCTGTTAGGCATGTAGGCATGTTAACTATTGGCATGGCTGTGATTGGCTGCCGAAATGATGTCATGATGCACTATAAAAGCCACCGCAGCTGCCATTTCTGGTCACTCTGCTGTGAATTCAGTTAGGGACAGGCTGCTGTAGAAGACTGTGAGGGACAGTTAGAAATAGCGATTCCACCAAACATCTAGTGCTTTACCCAGGCTACATAAACCACCACTGTAGCCTTCTTTGCCCTAGCAGCAGTGTTCACAGCTGTCTGCAAGGGCTGTGTGAGTGCAGCTCACCCTGTGGAGTGGGTCCTGCAGCCACGTCAGGCTGTAGGCCACCCAGTGTGATCACTGCTGCCTCATACATCTTTTATTTTTTGAGCTGCATTTTTTACATAATTTCAATCTAGTGTGCTTCCATCCGTATCCATATACGTTGGTTGCAAACACTAGTAGTAGACAGCGGAGCCTTTCTGCAGCCTTTCAGTGCTAGTGTCCACTTTGCTGCACTGTTCACGGCTGTCTGAGAGGTCTCTGACTGTGTGTGAGTGCAGCTCACGCTGAGTAGTGTGTCCTGCAGCTACGTCTGGCTGTAGGACGCTCAGCGTGCGTCAGTGCCTCACACATATTTTTATTTGAGTGCAGCTCATTTTTTCTTCTATTAGTGTGCATCCATCCGTCTCCATCTACGGTGGTTGCAAACACTATATAGGAGTACACAGCGGAGCCTTTCTGCAGCCTGTCAGTGCCAGTGCCCACTTAGCTGCACTGTTGATGGCTGTCTGAGAGGCCTCTGACTGTGTGTGAGTGCAGCTCATGCTGAGTAGAGTGTCCTGCAGCTACGTCTGGTTGTAGGACGCTCAACGTGCGTCACTGCCAAACACATATTTGTCTTTGAGTGCAGCTCATTTTTTCTTCTCCTATTAGTGTGCATCCATCCGTATCCATCAACATTGGTTGGTTGCAAACACTATATAGGAGTAGATAGAGGAGCCTTTTTTTCTGGCTTGTGCCCTGCCGGCGCAGCCAGATTAGTATTACCCAATTTTTTTGGAGCCTCATCTTTTGCATTGTAGGTTACCTGCCTGCATTGTAATAGCTCCAAAAAGTTGGTGATACTATCAGTTTCAATTCTTTGTTCACATACTTTGAGTTTGTTTCCAACAAAGAAACCACAAAAAAAGTTCACCAAACACTACATTTGGAACTTGTGTAGGCCACATCAGCTCCTATTAAAGTCTAGTCCACACACACACACTTCATAAAATTAGTGTTTCTTGTACCTGTAACCAGCTGTTCAGGAATAAGCACACTAAGGCCCCCTTTGTACTTTTTTGCCTATCTTAAGCAGTCTTGCAAGATGAAGAAGGCAGGGAGTAAGGCGCGTGGGCGTGGGCGTGGGCGTGGAGTTTCAGCAGGGAGAGGACGTGGGGATTCTGCAGGGAGAGGACGTGGGGATTCTACAGGTAGAGGACGTGGGGATTCTGGGCCTGCTGCGGGCACCAGTGGATCAGCATCCCCCAGTTTTAGCAGGCAACAGTCCTTTATGCGCAGCTTTGTAGGACCTCAACGTACCCCACTGCTGCGGGAGGAACAAATTGAAGCCGTTGTCGGATGGATGGCAGCTAACGCATCGACTTCAATTACTTCCGCATCCTCTCAGGGTCAGAGCACCGAAGAGCAACCATCTGTCTCTTCACCACCTGCCAAAGTGCCCAGGCAGTCAGAGAGACATGGACAGGAGCCATCACAGTCTCTACTTCTGTTCTCGGAATCTGTTGGCTTGGAAAGAGGGGGCCAGCCAAGCAGCATTCCTGAATGTGAAGAAGAGGGAGTATGCAGTGATGCGCAACTTCTTTGTCCCTCTGAATCTGAAGAGGCGAGTGGGCCAGTGCCTATGGTCAGCACACCTCAGTACGCATCAGATGATGACGAGACTCAGTTGCCACTTTCTGGTGCGTACGGTGCTGGCGAGACAACCCCGGAGAAGCAGCTGTTTGAAGAGGGGAGGGAAGATGATGAGGTCCTTGACCCATCATGGCGTGAGCAACAGGAAGGTGGTGGGAGCAGCTCGGAGGAAGAGATTCCCCTACCGGCCAAAACAGGAGGCAGAGGGAGGGGGAAGACTTGGTTGCCTGTACCCTCCACTTCGGCACCCATTAGGAGCATTCCTCCTTCCAAAGGCAAACCGGGCGCTCACAAGAGTTGCAGTGCGTGGTCCTTTTTTGACACAGTTGCAGATGACATTTGCTTTGTCAAATGCAAGCTGTGTCATCAGAGAGTCAAAAGAGGGAGAAATGTCAGCAACCTCAATACCACAAATATGTGGAAACATGTGCGCACCAAGCACGAGTTGGAGTTGCAGAGACACCCTGAAGACGTAGGCCAACGTACAGCACCACCTACCACCTCTTCAGTTCGTGTTGGGCCCTCTTCCTCCAGCTCACACACTGCTGGTTCGGCTTCCTCACAGGATCGCCAAGGAAGAACCTCTGCCACTGTTGTCCGGAGACCCTGTCAGATTACACCCATAGCAGCACGTTCCCATCCATCACAGCCATCGGTAGCACAGGCATGGGATAAAAGGCGCCCTTACTCGGCAAACCATCCCCGAGCACAGTCTCTGAATGCTGGCATTGCCAAACTTCTGGCAGTTGAAATGCTGTCATTCAGGCTGGTGGACACTGACACCTTCCGGGACTTAATGGCATTGGCAGTCCCCCAATACAACGTGCCCAGCCGCTTTTATTTCAGCAGGCGAGCCGTCCCTGCCCTGCAGAAACATGTTGAGGGCAAAATAAAACATGCGCTACTAAACGCCGTTAGTAGCAAGGTCCACCTGACCACCGATGCGTGGACCAGTAACCATGGACAGGGACGATACCTTTCCCTCACTGCCCACTGGGTCAATGTTGTGGAGCCGGGTACGGATCTGGAGAGTGGCGCTGTACGTGTTCTTCCAACGCCACGGATTGCAGGACTCCAGCCTGTACACATAGACTCCTCCTCCTACTCAAGTTCCTCAGAAAAAGCAGAGCAGGAGCCTGTTACGACCGATATGAGCACATCCGTGGCCAAACGTCAACAGGCTGTACTCAAATTAATTTCTTTGTGGAATCGAAGCCACACAGCGCAGGAGCTCTGGAATGCTATCAAGCTGGAGAGCGATGTGTGGTTTGGGCCAGCGAATCTCCAGCCGGGCTTGGTAGTGTGTGACAATGGCCGAAATCTGGTGGCAGCTCTTGGCCTAGGCAACCTCACACACATCCCATGTCTGGCACATGTTCTTAACTTGGTCGTGCAGAGCTTTCTGAGGGACTATCCGGATCTTGCTGCACTGTTGCACAAGGTCCGCATAGAGTGCGCTCACTTGCGACGTTCCAGCACGGCAAGATCGCGCCTCGCTGCTCTGCAGCGACGATTTGGCCTTCCGGAACATCGCATCATATGTGACCTACCCACCCGGTGGAATTCAACATTACATATGTTGGAGCGGTTGTGTGAGCAGCAGGCAGCAGTCATGGAGTACCAGCTGCATCAGGCGCAAACAAGTCGCACTGTGCGCCGTTCACACTTCGGCACCATTGAGTGGGCCTCTATGAAGGACATCTGCCTCGTTTTGCGTGCCTTCGATGAATCCACGCGGATGGCGAGTGCAGATGATGCACTAGTCAGCATGACTGTCCCCCTTATCTGCCTGCTTCAACAAACACTGCAAGCACTAAGGGATGAGGTTTCAGAAGAGGTGGAGGATGAGGAGTCCCAAATGCCATCTGCTTCTGGACAGTCTGCGCTACGTGTTTCCTCACAAAGGCCTAGGCAGGGGACACTTTGTGAGGAGAATGAGGAGGAGTCGATGGAGGAGGAAGACATCTCTCCAGAGGAGGGAGGTACACAAACCTCTACTCAGTATGTACAGCGAGGGTGGGGTGATGCAGAGCAGGCCGAGGTCACGCCTCAAACAGGGGACAGCGGTTCTTTGGCAGTTGGGAGTCTGCAGCACATGGTTGATTTCATGCTGCAGTGCCTGAGAAACGACCGCCGCATCGCGCACATTCTCGTCTCGGCTGATTATTGGGTGTACACCCTCCTAGATCCTCGCTACCGGGACAGCGTACAAAGGCTCATACCAACGTTGAACCGGGAGCGTAAAATGCGGGAGTACGAAGAGTCACTGGTGCAGTCCATAATGTTTTCCATTCCACCTGACAGCATTGTTGCTAGTGCTTTACAAAGCAGCTCTGTGCGTCGAGGCAGTGGAGGAAACTCTGCACAAAGAGGGAGCAGAGGCAGCGCCGCAGCACAAGGCAAGACCACTATGGCCCAAATGTGGCAAAGTTTTGTGTGTCCACCACAATTGTCTACACCATCAGCGACGCCTCGAGTCAGCAGGAGGCAACGCTTCCGTCAGATGGTGTCAGACTACATGTCTTGCCCTGTCGCTGTACTCCCAGATGGCTCTTCCCCCTTCAAGTTTTGGGTCTCTAAGCTGGATACATGGCCAGAGCTTAGCCAGTATGCATTGGAGGTGCTGGCTTGCCCTGCTGCCAGTGTATTATCGGAACGTGTCTTTAGTGCCGCAGGTGGTGTACTAACAGACCGTCGCACGCGACTATCTTCCGATAATGTTGACCGGCTGACTTTTCTGAAAATGAACAAGGCCTGGATCTCCAAAGACTTTGCCATTCCTCTTACAGACTAAATTAGTGGTTGGCAACTGTATCCAGGTCTGCTGGTGTGTTCATTTTTCTACCACCTGAACTATAATCCCTTTGCTTCAACACAGCCAGTTGTCGCTCAGATGTGTCGTCTGCACAGAGAAACACACTAGCTCCTGTGTTAGTGGGGTTCAGTAATGCCAGCTGATCCCCTGCTGTGTGGACGGCAAAGTTACCAGCTCCATCAACATTCAAACCACTACTGATTTTTAACCGTGCCCAACTTAGGTCTCTGGCTCCACTGTCTCTACTATTTCCCCTGACCTCCAACCCCGCCATCTACATCTCTGAAGTGGCGTCAGCACAATCTACACTTGTTCCTGTGTTCCTGTGGCTCAGTCCCATCAGTTTATCCCCTGATGTGTGTCCGGCAAGGTCTCCTGCTCTGTCCACATTCCCATAACCAGTAGTGGGAATGAGGACAGAGCTGGCGAACTTGCCGGACAAACATCAGGGGATCAACTGACGGGACTGAGCACCAGTAACACAGGAACAAGTGTAGATTGTGCTGACGCCACTTCAGAGATGTAGCTGGTGGGGTTGGAGGCCAGGGTAAATAGTAGAGACAATGGAGCCAGAGGCCTAAGTGGAGCATGGTTAGAATCAGTAGTAGTCCACAACCTCCATAAAAACCGCTGCCCATTGGCCTCTGCATGCGGCATGCGTAATCCTGGGCTCCAAAAGCGTCAGTTGGTGTTCAGAAGTGTCGTCTCCACAGAGCCAAACACATTCGTTAGAGTGTTAGTGGGGTTCAGCACTGCCAGCTGTTCCCCTGCTGTGGAGATGGCAAGTCTCCTGCTGCCTTCACCTGCCAAAATCCAGTAGGCCCCAGCCTGCTCCTCGCCTAATCCTGGGCTCCAACAGCGTCAGTTGGTGTTCAGAAGTGTCGTCTCCACAGAGCCAAACACATTCGTTAGAGTGTTAGTGGGGTTCAGCACTGCCAGCTGTTCCCCTGCTGTGGAGATGGCAAGTCTACTGCTGCCTTCACCTGCCAAAATCCAGTAGGCCCCAGCCTGCTCCTCGCCTAATCCTGGGCTCCAACAGCGTCAGTTGGTGTTCAGAAGTGTCGTCTCCACAGAGCCAAACACATTCGTTAGAGTGTTAGTGGGGTTCAGCACTGCCAGCTGTTCCCCTGCTGTGGAGATGGCAAGTCTCCTGCTGCCTTCACCTGCCAAAATCCAGTAGGCCCCAGCCTGCTCCTCGCCTAATCCTGGGCTCCAACAGCGTCAGTTGGTGTTCAGAAGTGTCGTCTCCACAGAGCCAAACACATTCGTTAGAGTGTTAGTGGGGTTCAGCACTGCCAGCTGTTCCCCTGCTGTGGAGATGGCAAGTCTCCTGCTGCCTTCACCTGCCAAAATCCAGTAGGCCCCAGCCTGCTCCTCGCCTAATCCTGGGCTCCAACAGCGTCAGTTGGTGTTCAGAAGTGTCGTCTCCACAGAGCCAAACACATTCGTTAGAGTGTTAGTGGGGTTCAGCACTGCCAGCTGTTCCCCTGCTGTGGAGATGGCAAGTCTCCTGCTGCCTTCACCTGCCAAAATCCAGTAGGCCCCAGCCTGCTCCTCGCCTAATCCTGGGCTCCAACAGCGTCAGTTGGTGTTCAGAAGTGTCGTCTCCACAGAGCCAAACACATTCGTTAGAGTGTTAGTGGGGTTCAGCACTGCCAGCTGTTCCCCTGCTGTGGAGATGGCAAGTCTCCTGCTGCCTTCACCTGCCAAAATCCAGTAGGCCCCAGCCTGCTCCTCGCCTAATCATGGGCTCCAACAGCGTCAGTTGGTGTTCAGAAGTGTCGTCTCCACAGAGCCAAACACATTCGTTAGAGTGTTAGTGGGGTTCAGCACTGCCAGCTGTTCCCCTGCTGTGGAGATGGCAAGTCTCCTGCTGCCTTCACCTGCCAAAATCCAGTAGGCCACAGCCTGCTCCTCGCCTAATCCTGGGCTCCAACAGCGTCAGTTGGTGTTCAGAAGTGTCGTCTCCACAGAGCCAAACACATTCGTTAGAGTGTTAGTGGGGTTCAGCACTGCCAGCTGTTCCCCTGCTGTGGAGATGGCAGTCTCTCCTGCTGTCTCCGCATTACAAAGACAGTAGGCCTCTGCCTACACCCTCCTATTTCCTGGGCTTCAACACAGCCAGTTGTAGTTCGGAAGTGCCGTCCACACGGAAAGAGATACTTGCTCCCGTGTCTCAGTGGGGTTCAGTAACGTCAGCTGGTCCCCTGCTGTGTGGATGGCAGTCTCTCCTGCTGTCACCTCATTCAAAATACAGTAGGCCTCTGCCTACACCCTCCTATTTCCTGGGCTTCAACACAGCCAGTTGTAGTTCGGAAGTGCCTTCCACACGGAAAGAGATACTTGCTCCCGTGTCTCAGTGGGGTTCAGTAACGTCAGCTGATCCCCTGCTGTGTGGATGGCAGTCTCTCCTGCTGTCACCTCATTCAAAATACAGTAGGCCTCTGCCTACACCCTCCTATTTCCTGGGCTTCAACACAGCCAGTTGTAGTTCGGAAGTGCCGTCCACACGGAAAGAGATACTTGCTCCCGTGTCTCAGTGGGGTTCAGTAACGTCAGCTGATCCCCTGCTGTGTGGATGGCAGTCTCTCCTGCTGTCACCTCATTCAAAATACAGTAGGCCTCTGCCTACACCCTCCTATTTCCTGGGCTTCAACACAGCCAGTTGTAGTTCGGAAGTGCCGTCCACACGGAAAGAGATACTTGCTCCCGTGTCTCAGTGGGGTTCAGTAACGTCAGCTGATCCCCTGCTGTGTGGATGGCAGTCTCTCCTGCTGTCACCTCATTCAAAATACAGTAGGCCTCTGCCTACACCCTCCTATTTCCTGGGCTTCAACACAGCCAGTTGTAGTTCGGAAGTGCCGTCCACACGGAAAGAGATACTTGCTCCCGTGTCTCAGTGGGGTTCAGTAATGTCAGCTGATCCCCTGCTGTGTGGATGGCAGTCTCTCCTGCTGTCACCTCATTCAAAATACAGTAGGCCTCTGCCTACACCCTCCTATTTCCTGGGCTTCAACACAGCCAGTTGTAGTTCGGAAGTGCCGTCCACACGGAAAGAGATACTTGCTCCCGTGTCTCAGTGGGGTTCAGTAACGTCAGCTGATCCCCTGCTGTGTGGATGGCAGTCTCTCCTGCTGTCACCTCATTCAAAATACAGTAGGCCTCTGCCTACACCCTCCTATTTCCTGGGCTTCAACACAGCCAGTTGTAGTTCGGAAGTGCCGTCCACACGGAAAGAGATACTTGCTCCCGTGTCTCAGTGGGGTTCAGTAACGTCAGCTGATCCCCTGCTGTGTTGGTGGCAGTCTCTCCTGCTGTCACCTCATTCAAAATACAGTAGGCCTCTGTCTACACCCTCCTATTTCCTGGGCTTCAACACAGCCAGTTGTAGTTCGGAAGTGCCGTCCACACGGAAAGAGATACTTGCTCCCGTGTCTCAGTGGGGTTCAGTAACGTCAGCTGATCCCCTGCTGTGTGGATGGCAGTCTCTCCTGCTGTCACCTCATTCAAAATACAGTAGGCCTCTGCCTACACCCTCCTATTTCCTGGGCTTCAACACAGCCAGTTATAGTTCGGAAGTGCCGTCCACACGGAAAGAGATACTTGCTCCCGTGTCTCAGTGGGGTTCAGTAATGTCAGCTGATCCCCTGCTGTGTGGATGGCAGTCTCTCCTGCTGTCACCTCATTCAAAATACAGTAGGCCTCTGCCTACACCCTCCTATTTCCTGGGCTTCAACACAGCCAGTTGTAGTTCGGAAGTGCCGTCCACACGGAAAGAGATACTTGCTCCCGTGTCTCAGTGGGGTTCAGTAACGTCAGCTGATCCCCTGCTGTGTGGATGGCAGTCTCTCCTGCTGTCACCTCATTCAAAATACAGTAGGCCTCTGCCTACACCCTCCTATTTCCTGGGCTTCAACACAGCCAGTTGTAGTTCGGAAGTGCCCTCCACACGGAAAGAGATACTTGCTCCCGTGTCTCAGTGGGGTTCAGTAATGTCAGCTGATCCCCTGCTGTGTGGATGGCAGTCTCTCCTGCTGTCACCTCATTCAAAATACAGTAGGCCTCTGCCTACACCCTCCTATTTCCTGGGCTTCAACACAGCCAGTTGTAGTTCGGAAGTGCCGTCCACACGGAAAGAGATACTTGCTCCCGTGTCTCAGTGGGGTTCAGTAACGTCAGCTGATCCCCTGCTGTGTGGATGGCAGTCTCTCCTGCTGTCACCTCATTCAAAATACAGTAGGCCTCTGCCTACACCCTCCTATTTCCTGGGCTTCAACACAGCCAGTTGTAGTTCGGAAGTGCCCTCCACACGGAAAGAGATACTTGCTCCCGTGTCTCAGTGGGGTTCAGTAACGTCAGCTGATCCCCTGCTGTGTGGATGGCAGTCTCTCCTGCTGTCACCTCATTCAAAATACAGTAGGCCTCTGCCTACACCCTCCTATTTCCTGGGCTTCAACACAGCCAGTTGTAGTTCGGAAGTGCCGTCCACACGGAAAGAGATACTTGCTCCCGCGTCTCAGTGGGGTTCAGTAACGTCAGCTGATCCCCTGCTGTGTGGATGGCAGTCTCTCCTGTTGTCACCTCATTCAAAATACAGTAGGCCTCTGCCTACACCCTCCTATTTCCTGGGCTTCAACACAGCCAGTTGTAGTTCGGAAGTGCCGTCCACACGGAAAGAGATACTTGCTCCCATGTCTCAGTGGGGTTCAGTAACGTCAGCTGATCCCCTGCTGTGTGGATGGCAGTCTCTCCTGCTGTAACCTCATTCAAAATACAGTAGGCCTCTGCCTACACCCTCCTATTTCCTGGGCTTCAACACAGCCAGTTGTAGTTCGGAAGTGCCGTCCACACGGAAAGAGATACTTGCTCCCGTGTCTCAGTGGGGTTCAGTAATGTCAGCTGATCCCCTGCTGTGTGGATGGCAGTCTCTCCTGCTGTCACCTCATTCAAAATACAGTAGGCCTCTGCCTACACCCTCCTATTTCCTGGGCTTCAACACAGCCAGTTGTAGTTCGGAAGTGCCGTCCACACGGAAAGAGATACTTGCTCCCATGTCTCAGTGGGGTTCAGTAACGTCAGCTGATCCCCTGCTGTGTGGATGGCAGTCTCTCCTGCTGTAACCTCATTCAAAATACAGTAGGCCTCTGCCTACACCCTCCTATTTCCTGGGCTTCAACACAGCCAGTTGTAGTTCGGAAGTGCCGTCCACACGGAAAGAGATACTTGCTCCCGTGTCTCAGTGGGGTTCAGTAATGTCAGCTGATCCCCTGCTGTGTGGATGGCAAAGTCTCCTGCTGCCTACACAGTCGTACCACTACTGATTTTTAACCGTGCTCCAATTAGGCCTGTGGCTCCACTGTCTCTCGTATTTCCCCTGTCCTCCAACCCTGCCAGTTACAGCTCCGAAGTGGCGTCTGCACAATCCACACTTGTTCCTGTGTTACAGGTGTTCAGTCCGGTCAGTTAATCCCCTGATGTGTGTCCGGCAATGTCGCCTGCTCTGTCCACATTCCCATTATGGGAATGTGGACAGAGCAGGCGACATTGCCGGACACACATCAGGGGATTAACTGACCGGACTGAACACCTGTAACACAGGAACAAGTGTGGATTGTGCAGACGCCACTTCGGAGCTGTAACTGGCGGGGTTGGAGGACAGGGGAAATACGAAAATCAGTGAAGCCACAGGCCTAAGTGGAGCTTGGTTCAAATTAGTAGTCTACAACCGATCTTAAAATTTCTTCAATGCAGCCTCAGCCTGCTCCGTGCTTGTCCCTGGGCTTCAACACAGCCAGTTGTTGCTCGGAAGTGCCGTCTTCACAGAGTAAAACACTAGCTCCTGTGTTTGTGGGGTTCAGTAACGTCAGCTGTTCCCCTGCTGTTTTGATGGCAATCTGTCCTGCTGCCTCCCAATTGACAGCACATCAGGCCTCAGCCTGCTAAGTGCTTGTCCTGGGCTCCAACATCGCCAGTTGCTGCTCATAACTGACTTTGGCACGGGTACTCCCTCCTGCCCAGCTTGGTTCCAGCCCTGCCTGCTGTTTCCGGGAAGTGTCAATGTCAGTTTGCCACCCCAAGTTGCCATGTCGTGTTGCGGTTGGGTTAGCCGAGCCTAGGGTGCCAGCAGTTTAGGTGCTTCCTATGTGGACTGCGGGTTCTGGTAAGAAAGGCTTGTTCCATAGTGCCAGTAGGACAAGCACCCCCTGTAGGACTGTGTGATTCGGTAACTGCGGCCAGCTTGCGGCATGCCAACTTTGCTTTTCAGGGGTAACTTCTGATACCCCTCCGGGTTCCAGCACCGTCAGCTGGTTCTCGTCAGAGCCTTTGGCCTAGGTGCCTCCATCTCGGTATCCGAGTTCCGGCAACGTCTGCTGGTCCTTGGTAGTGCTTTGTAGCACAGGTACCTCCTGCTTAGTAACCGGGTTCCAGCACCGTCAGCTGGTCCTCGGTTGTGCCATTGGCTCTTATTCCTTCTGCTGCCCCTCCGGGTGCCAGCACTGTCAGCTGGTCCTCGCTATTTCCATTTGCTCTTGCAGCTTATGCTACCCCTCCGGGTTCCAGCACCGTCAGCTGGTTCTCGTCAGAGCCTTTGGCCTAGGTGCCTCCATCTCGGTATCCGAGTTCCGGCAACGTCTGCTGGTCCTTGGTAGTGCTTTGTAGCACAGGTACCTCCTGCTTAGTAACCGGGTTCCAGCACCGTCAGCTGGTCCTCGGTTGTGCCATTGGCTCTTATTCCTTCTGCTGCCCCTCCGGGTGCCAGCACTGTCAGCTGGTCCTCGCTATTTCCATTTGCTCTTGCAGCTTATGCTACCCCTCCGGGTTCCAGCACCGTCAGCTGGTTCTCGTCAGAGCCTTTGGCCTAGGTGCCTCCATCTCGGTATCCGAGTTCCGGCAATGTCTGCTGGTCCTTGGTAGTGCTTTGTAGCACAGGTACCTCCTGCTTAGTAACTGGGTTCCAGCACCGTCAGCTGGTCCTCGGTTGTGCCATTGGCTCTTATTCCTTCTGCTGCCCCTCCGGGTGCCAGCACTGTCAGCTGGTCCTCGCTATTTCCATTTGCTCTTGCAGCTTATGCTACCCCTCCAGGTTCCAGCACCGTCAGCTGGTTCTCGTCAGAGCCTTTGGCCTAGGTGCCTCCATCTCGGTATCCGAGTTCCGGCAATGTCTGCTGGTCCTTGGTAGTGCTTTGTAGCACAGGTACCTCCTGCTTAGTAACCGGGTTCCAGCACCGTCAGCTGGTCCTCGGTAGTGCCATTGGCTCTTGTTCCTTCTGCTGCCCCTCCGGGTGCCAGTACCGTCAGCTGGTTCAAGAGGACAAAGAACAGGAAGACAACCACCAAGATGCAGAACAACAAGAGAGAGAAGACAAAGAAGCATAAAAAAAACAAAGCAGAAGAACATTAAGCATAAGACTAATACTCTGAGCAAATGATATTATCTTATTTATAAGCAGAAGAAGACTAAGCAGTGTATGGGGGTGAGTCCGTTCCTCCTCGTGGTGCCCCTGGAAAAGGCCTGCTGCTGCAGGCCAAACTGAACGCGGACAAATCCTGTTGTAAATCTTTTGTGACAGGCAGAACGGAAGGTGTAAACTTCTAACTTTTCTAGATAACAACTACAGGAATGCCTGACACAAACAAGAATATGATGAAGAAGAATAGGAAGAAGATGAAGAAGTTGAATATGTAGAATAATAATTGTTGAATAAGAAGAATATGAAGAATGTAAGAAAAGGAAGAAGAAGAAGAAGAATGTAAAAAAAGGAAGTAGAAGAATTTAAAAAAGGAAGAAGAATGTAAAAAAAGGAATAAGAAGAAGAATGTAAAAAAAGGAAGAAGAAGAAGAATGTAAAAAAAGGAAGTAGAAGAATGTAAAAAAAGGAAGAAGAAGAATGTAAAAAAAGGAATAAGAAGAAGAAGAAGAAGGTAAAAAAAGGAAGAAGAATAAGAAAGAAGAAGAAAGAAGAAAGAAGAAGAAGACATACATATCTGGCAAAATATAAATGAGGCTAACATAGTCAATATCTTTGTAACTCCTAACATCTTTAAAAAAAAAGTTTAATTCCTGCTATTCCATTTGATTGGGCTAAACCTCTATGGCTTTAATGTCTCCTCCACCTCCCACAATACATTCTACATTATTCTTAGTTGTTTTTCTTCATGTAGAATTAACCTACAAGGAAAGAAAGGTTTTTTTTTAATTCCGATATTTTGGCCCCATTGACTTGCATTGGTTCCCGGTATCGGAATCGGCGATACCGATACTTTTTTTTAAGATCGGCCGATCCATTCCGATCTGATATTTTCAAGTATCGGCTGGTATCGCTCAACTCTATTGGTGAGATGTTGTTTTCCTGAAATTCTGTGCCCTTTTTACTCCACACATTCCCTTGATCATTGTGACCAAAGACTTGTATTTTAAATTCATCGGTCCACGGGACTTGTTTTCAAAATGCCTCAGGCTTGTTTAGATGTTCTCTTGCATACTTCTGACACTGAATTTTATGGTGATAATGTGGGAGAGATTTTCTTCTAATGACTTTTGCATGTAGGCCATATTTGTGCAGGTGTCTCTAAACAGTAGAACAATGTACTGCAACTCCAGAGTCTGCTAAATCTTCCTGAAGGTCTTTTGCAGTCAAGCAGGGGTTTTGATTTCCCTCTTTATCAATCCTATGAGCAGCTCTCACTGAAATTTTGCTTGGTCTTCCAGACCTTATCTTGACCTCCACAGTTCCTGTTAACTGCCATCTCTTAATGTCATTACAAACTGAGGAAAGGGCAACTTGAAAATGGATTGCTATCTTCTTATAGCCATCTCCTGCTTTGTGAACCTCCACCATTTTAAATTTCAGAGTGATAGGCAGCTGCTTAGAAGAATCCAAGGCAGCTGTTTTTTGGCGAAAGGTTAGAAGAGGCTGGGTTTTTATAAAGCTGAGAAGTTTACATCACCTGGCCTTTCCTAATGATGATAGTGAAAAAGCCATCAATCTAACAGGCTGCTTAAGGTCTGAAACCTTGGTCAAAGTCATCTGAGCACACAAATCTCCAAGGGTGCCCAAACTTTTGCCTTGGTCCATTTTCCTATTTGTAATTTTTAAAATGCAAAAAATTATAATATTTTTTTCACTAAAATACAAAGGAAATGTTTTATGTTTAACTTTAGGCATTTTAGAGATAATTTCATCTTTGACTTGCTAAACTGTTCCCAATAACAGTAATTATGACCAGGGATGCCCAAACTTTTAAATGCCACTGTATAGTACAGTGAACCAATAGCCCCTATATACACTGATGTCCACACAAGTAGTATGATGACCCTACAGCCACATATTTACATTAAAGTTGCCAAATAGACTCTTATATACATTATCATGAGCCCACAGCTCCTTATATGCAGTATGATTGTTCTGTATATAAGGAAATATGGGCCAATGTGTCTCCTCCTACACAATGATAGCCCTGCAGCTCGCTATACACACTACGATGCCCCAAAGCTCCCTACACACAGAATGGTGGTCCAATAGCTCCCATATATACAATATGATAACCCACATCCCCTAAATACCATATGATGCCACCACAGCTTCCTATATACAGTATGATGGCCCCCCACAACTTTCTATATACAGTGTTATGTCCCTACAACTTTGTATATAAAGTATTAGGCTCCAAGCAACTTATTATAAATAATATAATGCCTCAACAGCTCCTTATACACAGTATGCTGTCCCTGCAGCTCCCTATATATAGTATGATGTCCTACAGCCCTCCATATAGAGTATGATGTCCAACAGACCCCTATATACCATGTGATGCCTCCACAATGATGGTCACACAACTCCCTATATAAGGTATTAGGCCCCCACAGCTAGCTATATACAATATAATGGCCCCACAGCACTGTATATACAGTATGATGTCCTTACAGCCTCTTAAATATAGTATGTCACTACAGCCTCCTATATACAGTATGACGTCCCCACAGCTTCTTATATAAACATAATTATGCTCCACATAGACCTTACATACAGTGTAATGCTCCTATATACAGTATGATGTCCCTACTGTTCCCTATATACAGTATAATGTATACTATTAAAAATAAAAATAAAACCATGTCAAAATAGGAATACAGGATAATGTCCACCACAGCTCCCTATACAGTGTAGTATCTTTCATAGCTCCCTATATACAGTATGGTGTCCCCCATAGTGCCTTACACACAGTATGATGCTCCCACAGCTCCCAATATACAGTATAATGTCCCCCACAGCTCCCTATACACAGTAGGAAGTTCCCCACAGCTCCCTATATACAGTAAGATGTCCTCACATCTTCCTATACACAGTATGATGTTCCCTTCAGCTTCTTATATACAGTACTAGAAATAGGCCCGATGCTATCGCATCGGGAGTGCGGTGAAACATACATGTCCCACGCATGTGTGCGAATAACTGTGACGTGAATATCACTTGCGCAGTCGCAGTTTGTGACCTTACGGCCACGAACTGCGCCTGCGCAAGAGACACTGCCGGGGTGCCTTATGCGATTCGGGGACAGCATCCGAAAGTCCCTACTGGCGATTATATTATAAGATAGTCAAATTGGAGTACCCCTTTAATGTCTGATGCTGCAGCATCATTTACTGGGATGGAAAGTAGGAATCCTCTGCAGAGAACCTTGACTGCTCTCCTCATGGTGGTGTACAGGTTTCCATACTAATATCTGCACGTTGGCATCATTACCAGTGTAAGACTCCAGGGCTGTGGGTGCTGTGGGTGAGCTCATCAGCAGCCCAGCCTCCAGCTCATGTCAGTTCTTCTGCTGTAAACATCCCAGCAGCAGAAGCAGCACTCTCCCCCCAGCGTCTCCCATACACTGCAGACTGCCAGGCGCTGCTGTGCAGATCACTACTGGACGAAGACAGGAAGGTCATTGCTGCCCACACTGCAGCAGGCACTGCTGCCACCCTGCCCGACTCCTACCCACACCGCACGCCTAAGAGGAAGGTGTCTGATGGGATCTTAAACTTCCTGTCTGCGTTCCAAGCCTTACTACCACTGATGGCAGCTGGGCTGAAGGACCTGTGATGATGTCAGGACCATGTGACATGTGTGGGCAGAGTCCGACTTCTGGCTGTGCTGCTGTACTGTATTCAGCAAGTGGCACTGCCGCAGTGCATTATGGGATTTGGGGTCAGCTGCCAACTGGTGATTATATAGATAGATGAAGTCCCCACAACTCCCTATATACTCGTTTACCTTTTTTGTGCCTCCTAATCCACCTTATGATGGCTCTCACTAACCATTTTTCTAGCTTCCTGACTCACAGCATATTGTCTCATGTTGACCCATTTTCTTGCTTACTGGCACACAACATTACAATCTGCAATGTGGAATAGCGAAATCAGAATCAGCCGTTGGTCCCTGCATCTCCTCAGCACTGCGTGAGGTCGGTTCTGCTGTAAGTTTGTCAGGATTCTCCACTGCTGGCCAACCCCATTTAATATCCCCAATGTGTCTAGTTGCCAGACTACGTCCATCTGCCCTGGCCTCAGTTTTTACCTGTGTATATTCAGATTGATTGCAGCATACAGCTCAGGTGACAGACAGGAGTCTTCCTCTCCATTTTCAGCAGGGTCTTTTAGGCAGGCTGAAGAAGGGTCAAAAATCCAGGCCAAGGTCAGGGTCAAAAAACCAGGAGAGCAGCAGAGGTACAAAATCTGCAGGCTGTAGAAGAGTCAGAAATCTAGGCTAAGGTCAGAGTCAAAATAGCAATTTAAACACTAGCACACTGGGGAAACCAAGACTATATCAGGCTGCCTGCAGGACAGGCTCCAAAGTATTTGAAAGATATGGCTATCCCTCACAGGCTCACAGTCTGATGACCGAATCTGGACTGCCCACAGAACCAGGCCAGATGGCGATGCACCAACCCCTTCACCTCTGACAGAAGAGCGAAGCCTACGCCCACCAGACACCTGCGCAGGGGCCCCTTCTCTGTTACCACCATCACCCACAGGAGAAACACAGCGATGCCCAATGACAGAGGCATGCGTCAAAGGAGTGGGAACACATGAGGACATAGCCCTCCTATTGCCGGCACCACCAGTCGAAGGAGTCCTGCACCTCCCAGCAGCCGAGGCAGGATCGCCAGCCCCTGAGTCCAACGGCGATGTGATAGTCCGGCGCTTCCCAGTGGTTGAGGCAGGAACACCAGCCCCCGAGTCTGATGGCGACGTGACAGTACCCCCCCTTCTAAGAGGGGCCTCCGCACCATGAAAACACGGTTTGTTGGGATGAAGGAGATGAAACTTCCTGATCAAACCCTTGGCATGAATGTTACTGGCAGGCACCAAAGACCTTTCCTCTGGACCATAGCCCTTCTAGTGCACCAGACACTGCACGAATCCTCTCACTAAGCAGGACTCAAGGATTCTTTGGACTCCGTATTTCAAGGCACTCCCGACCAAAACTGGAGGAGGAGGGGACTGGACAGGATGAATCGAAGAGCGGTACAATTTGAAAAGGGACTTATGGAATACATTAGGCAGTTTAAATGATTGACAGAGTTTCAGACGAAAGGCTACTGGGTTAATCACCTCAATAATTTCATATGGACCAATAAACCTGGGACCCAGATTGGCAGACGGAACTTTAAGCTTAATATTCCTGGTAGAAAACCAGACTTTGTCTCCAACTCCCAGGTGCGGGCCCTTGGAGCATCGTCTATTAGCAGAAGAAGCTTGTCGAGCCTGAGCCCCTTTTAAGTTTACGTTGACTGCTGACCAGATAGTTTTTAACTGATGTATGGATCTTTCTACCCCAGGGAGCTCTGACATCTTAGAAAAGAATGAACCAAAGCGCGGGTGCAGCCCATGATTACAGTAAAAAGGGGTAGTCTTGATGGACTCCTGGTACTGATTATTCATGGCAAACTCTGCTAACGGCAGGTGTTCCACCCAATCGGACTGATGCTCAGAGACATAACAACGGAGATACTGTTCAAGAGCTTGGTTGGTGCGCTCGGTTTGACCATTGGTTTCAGGGTGATAGGCAGAGGAGAAGGACAATTCAATTTTAATCCGTTTACAGAATGCCCTCCAAAATTTCAAAACAAACTGGGTACCCCTGTCGGACACAACATTCACAGGAGCACCATGCAGTCGTACAACATGAGTAATGAACAGTTTGCTCAGGGTCTCAGAATTAGGTAATCCAGACAGAGGAACAAAATGACACTGCTTGCTGAATCTATCCACCACCACCCAGACACACGTCTTCCCTTCTGAGAGCGGTAAGTCAGTAATAAAGTCCATGGAGATGTGAGTCCAAGGACCCTCTGGTGTAGGCAAGGACTGGAGCCACACGGCAGGGCGATTATGGGGAGACTTAGTGCAAGCACAGGTTTCACAAGCCAGTACATAGTCCTTATAGTCCTTCACTATAGTTGGCCACCAAAAATTCCTGGTTACAAGTCTGATGGTGTTATTGATACCTGGATGCCCTGCAAGGACAGAATCATGTGATTCCTTCAGAACTTGAAGGCTGAATGTGGCTGGAACAAATAATTTTCGGGGAGGAGTAGTGTCAGGGGCTTGTTCTGGGGATCTACGGATTTCTTCCAGAAGATCCAAAGACACAGCCGAAATAACAATCCCGTAGCTAATATTGGAGTCGGTACAGAGTCCTCGACCTGTGAGGGGCAAAAACTTTGAAAAAGGGCATCAGCCCTTAGATTCTTAGTACCTGGTCGGAAGGTGATCACAAAATCAAATCTAAAGAAGAACAAGGCCCACCTTGCCTGTCTAGGATTCAGTCTTTTTGCTGACTCGAAGTAGGTCAGGTTCTTGTGGTCAGTAATTATGGTGATCTTATGTTTGGCACCTTTGAGGAAGTGGTGTCAATCCTCGAAGGCCCATTTGATTACCAATAATTCCCGATTACCTATATCATAATTCCTCTCAGTGGAAGAGAATTTTCAGGAAAAGAAGGCACATGGACGATGTTGCGTGAGGGATGCAGTGCCTTGCGATAGCACTGCTCCAACTCCAACTTCAGAGCATCTACCGCTACAATAAAGGGGCGGTCCAGATCAGGCTGAACCAATATCGGGTTAGAGGAGAAACATTCCTTTAATACAGAAAATGCATGAAGTGCTTCAGGCTTCCAGTTAACCACATCCGCCCCTTTCCGAGTCAAATCAGTGAGTGGTTTGGCTATCTCAGAAAAACCTTTAATGAATTTACAATAGTAATTGGTGAAACCTAGAAATCGCTGCATCGCCTTTAGAGACTTGGGTTGTACCCATTCCTTAATGGGTTGGATCTTAGCAGGATCCATGCAAAACCCTTTAGCTGACACAATGTATCCCAGAAACTGTACCGCCTCAGCCATGAAAACACATTTCTCTAGTTTGGTGAATAAAGAATGCTCTCTAAGTCTCTGGAGGACAGAACAGACATGTTGGACGTGCGTCATAAGGTCAGCAGAATAAATCAGGATGTCATCCAAATAAACAACTACATATACCCCACAGATGTCTCTGAAGATATTGTTCACAAAATTCTGAAACACTGCAGGTGCATTACTGAGCCCGAACGGCATTACGAGGTACTCAAAGTGGCCAAGGGGTGTGTTAAATGCGGTCTTCCACTCATCTCCCTTTCTTATACGAACAAGATTATATGCTCCTCGGAGGTCAGGCTTAGTAAACCAACGGGCTCCCAACAGCTGATTAAGAAGATCAGGTATGAGTGGAAGCGGATACTAGTTTTTCACAGTGATTGCGTTTAACTCATGGTAATCAATGCAAGGTCTGAGACCACCATCTTTCTTTTCCACAAAAAGGACCCGGCCCCAACTGGTGAGGTGGATGGTCTAATAAACCCTTTTCATAAACTGTCTGCTATGTAGTCTTTCATGGCCTGACGCTCTGGACCAGACAGATTAAATATTTTCCCCTTTGGGAGATGAGAATCCGATATCAAGTCTATGGGGCAATCTGATTCTGATATAGAAAAGACACCCTCATAATCCCTGAAAGCATAAGGTACAAAGGGAGGTTTGACTTTAGTTCACTGATAGCGATATACATTTGTCCTGACACTCTTGACTCCAGCGCACGATATCACCCAAGTGCCAGTCAATGACTGGATTATGTTTGTGTAACCATGGTATACTCAGAATAACTGCGGATGATAAATTATCGATAACAAAACATGACACACGTTCAGCATGTAATGATCCCACTGACATTGATACTTCCTCAGTGACAAACTCCCCTGGACAATAGATGTGCCATTAATCGCAGTGGTTTTATTGGGGGCACTAAACCTTAGCAGTGGTATGCCAAGATTCCTTGGTACAAGGAAATCTATGAAGTTCCCTTCAGAACCACTATCTACATAATCCTCCAAACACACAGATTTCTTAAGGTAGGACAAAGAAATGGGTAAAAAGACTTTAGCCGCATCAGCGGTCAATACCTGGGCACCTGGGCAGGCATGACCAGAACTACCCAGGTCCTGATGTCCCAGGAGTGAAGACTTCTGACGTCTAGTGTTTTCTCAGATGTTTCCAGACTGTGGCTTGTGCAGCATGTTAGTGCAAGATGATGGAAGTGATCCTCCACAGGGCTGAGCAATGAAGCTGGACACAGTTGCTTTAGCCACAGAATCAACTCAGAGAAAGCGAGGCAGGAGAAAAAAAAGTTCAGGGAAAAGGTAAGGTAAAGCTTTTATATATATGCTGGATATATAAAAACGATTTTGGGCCAGATATAATGTGACGTCTGTCTGGTGCGAATCTGAGCTGCAAGTAAGACAACACCCCAACAAACCCCGATACCCTTTACCCCTATACAGGGATCTGGAATTACAGCGGAACCCAAGGGGAAGCCTGCGCCCACCAGACGCCTGCGCAGGGGCTCCTTCTCTGTCACCACCATCACCCACAGAAGAAACACGGCGATGCCCAATGACAGAGGCATGCATCAAAGGAGCGGGACCACATGAGGACATAGCCCTCCTATCACCGGAACCACCAGTAGAAGGAGTCCTGCGCCTCCCAGCGGCCGAGACAGGAACGCCAGCCCCCGAGTCCGACGGCGACGTGACAGTCCGGTGCCTCCTAGTGTCCGAGGCAGGAACACCAGCCCCTGAGTCCGACGGCGACGTGACAGTCTGGCGCCTCCCAGTGGCCAAGGCAGGAACACCAGCCCCCGAGTCCGACTGCGCCGTGACAGCAAGCTGCTGAATGTTCAGCTGAATTTCTTCTCTGCACACCATAAACAGACATATGGGAAGTGAAACAGGTTAATCAAATTCTCAAGAACTATCTTTGCCACTTTATCTCTGATCTTCAGGATGACTGGATACAACTACTCCCCTGGTCAGAGAACATTAGGCAGCTCCTCCCTCCACATCTTTCCTGATCTTAGCTTCTATTGCAGATAGTGTCTTGTGCTCTGGCATGGTGTCATTTTTCACTGTTTATCCTGTTACCAACCTGGCTTGTCTTCCCTTTCTGTCTAATCTTTCCGCTCCTGACCCGACTATGTATCTTGAACCTGTGCTACCTGCCCCGAGCTCAGAACGCTTGAATACTCTTCTGTCTTCATCCTCCTGTGCTCTGCATTCCTGCCTTGACCCATGGGTCAGCTGCTGCAGGTCCAGAGACTGCCCTAGAATAGCACCTGGTAACTACCTACAGCCTACCCCTATCATCGCCATCAGAGGCTCTAGTGAAAACGAGTTTGTCACTTAATCACACTCCTCCAGTGTAATTGTCACATCACAGTTTTTTCTTTTGAGAATGGAAGATCAGTAATGAACTCCATGGAGGTGTGGGTCCAAAGAGTTTCTGGAATAGGTAATGGAAGAAGGAGTCCCCCTAAGAGGAGTTTTTGCTCAGGCACAAGTTTTGTAAGCATTAACATATTCTCTACAATCATGAACAATTGCTGGCCACCAAAAATTCCTTGATATCAGTCGGATAGCATTACTAATCCCAGGATGACCTGCAAGGATAGAATAAGAAACTCCTGGAGTATTCATAGATGGAACTGGGAAGGAACAAATAATTTTTGGGAAGCAGCTTTTGAGATTTATGTATCTCCTCAAAAAGATTTAGAGAAGCCAAGGATACAACCATACCTTCAAGTAAAATAGGGACTTGTTTTGAGTCCACGATTTGAGAAGAGCAGAAACTTCAAGAAAGAGTGTTGGCAGCAGATTACTCATGATACTCTCCAAAAATGTGACAACAAATCTTCTTTTTTCAGGATCAGTAACAAACAGGAACAATATATGAAATGCTTAACAGATCAGGAATAAATAATTTTTGTGTCTCTATCAGTGCAGCATCTACACCAGGCTGCTTCTCTCATACACAGACACAGGAAAAACAGGAAATACAGTTACATGCTCTCCATGTGTGAGCCTCTGGGAGTTTTTTTTGTTCTAACTTTATAAGTAGCATACAAATCTAGCAACTAAACATTCATAGACAGGAATGGAGTTGTTGCACCAAACATATTCCAACAGAGAGCATCATCTTTCCTATTTTAAGTACCAGGTCAAAATGTCACCACAAATTCTAACCTAGAGAAGAACAAAGCCCTTCTAGCTTGCTGAGGAATCAGTCTTTTTTCTGAATAAAGATATAGGATGTTCTAGGTTAAGCTGGACCAATACAGGTCAGATGAGAAACGCTCCCTTAATTCTGTGAAGGCTTTGATCATCTAAGGCTTTCATTTAACCCAATGTGCCCCATTCCTATCCAAGTCAGTAAGTAGTTTGACAATCTTAGTAAAACATTTAATAAATGTATGATAATAGTTTGCAAACCCATGCAGGGCCTTCAGAGATTTGAGTGGTACTCACTCATTAAGAGTTTGAGCCTTTGAGGAGTCTATTCAGAAATCTTTAACTGTCAAGCTATACCCCAGGAAAGTTGGATGTTGGACCAAGAAAACACATTTTTCAAGATTAGCAACTAAAAATGTTCCCTGAGGTTTTGGAGTACAGTGCATACATGTTGGATGTGTGAGAAGGTTGTAGGATGCAGTGACGGAGAAGATACACAGCAAGGGTTAATGTATTTTACTTTATCAAGTATGCACTATATTCAGGGAGATAAAGAGTTAAACAGGGATAATGCAGGTAGTAGGTAATGAAGGGTATGTGGTTTGGGAAAATGCAGGGGACAATGACAATGATGGTAGCAGTTCTTAAGGTATAACTTATCCAATCTGATGACTTCCAGATTGTAGAGTCCATGAAACAGGCGTTGGTGCTAACAACGGTCAGCGTGGGGTTAATCCAGTAAAGTCCTGAAGACAACGATGAGCTGAGTTCTCCCGGCAGTAGTCCAGCGGGTGCTGTGGAGAGCAAGGCACAGGTCACAGTAATGTCGGAGCCCAACGTGGCCTGACAAAGATACACCGGGGAGTCAGAGCTCAGTTCACAGTCACACACCCGGTCTTTCTTACGCAGCACGAGCTCGGAGCATTTGGCAGCTTGCTTAGCGGGGGCCAACGGGCACACAGTACGTCTCTGTTCACAGTCTCTATGGGTGGCAGCGGGAATGCTGGAGCGCGGGCCTGCGCTGCTACTGTGCTTGAGGGACAGAGCACTCACCTCCCCTGCTGCGTGCTTTAAGTTCCCACCAAGTCTGCCTGTTTCCGCATGAGCTTTTGCTTTTTAGTCTCAGACATGCCCCTTGCTGCCAAGTACAAAGGTTTGTCTGGTTCTTTTAACTATCCCCCGGACAACAGAGGAGACAACCTCGACAGTTCCGGACCCGGCGCAAAACCCAGCCCGGTCCTTCTACTTACGCATGTGTGACTCAATATTAGGTGAGTAAACCAAGATGTCATCCAGATAGACAACCACATATTGACCAGAAATGTTTAAACACAATTGACTCCTTACTTAGCCTAAAAAACATCACCCAATACTTATGACCTTCAGGTGGGTTAAATGATGTCTTTCATCTATCTCCTTCTCTTATACGGCTCAGGTTATACGCACCACAGTGATCAAGTTTGGTGAAACAATGGACTCCCAACAGCTGATGACAAAGATCAGAGGTTTAAATAGGCAGAAAGGGAGAATTCTGGGCCTCCAGTCCACGAACCCCAAAGCAACAGTAAGGTATGCCACTGTAAGCGCTATGCCCCTTCTTTCGATCCCTATCTTTATGAGTAAGCAATGACATCCTCTCACTATCCAGATTCACCACAAAATGATTGCTGCATTTCCATCTTTGGCATTATATATACTGTGATTGACCTCCTGTTCACCTGTGCCATATCATGTGATGTAATAATTGCAAAGCATTATGGTGAAGCCCGTCTGGCTATACCCGAGGTCATATGATCCTTCTCTAGTTGATGCCACTTTATGTAATGTGAAAAAAAGTGGTGGCCATTTTTGGTGATTTGCACAAAGCAAATTTGGTGGGAAAGCATTGTTTGAATGTGGTAGCTTCATTGAGTTCCTAAAAGTTACATATGAAATTGATTTGATCTTAATTGGTTCTATAATCTTTAATGCCATATTTCGGGTAGCATCTTGTGTAGGATGGTTTTCTATCACACTTCCCATCACCATCCAGTGTTTAATAAGACTATATAGTGACAAGAAAATCCTGCTGTAACATTATAGCAGGGATATACAATAAATAATACCATTTGTGGATGTTACAAGCCTAAGGTGCAGTGCCAGGGAGGATGTAAAATCCTTCAGAAATGTAGAGTGATGCACACTGTAGACACTATTTTCCCTCTGTGCCAGTTTTGATAAGGCTCCTTCATTGGGCTCATTTAATTTAGCACAGTGCATAAGCTGAAATATTGAGTTATTGCATTAATCTGTTATCACCACTAGAGGTCAATGTTTTCCAAGTTCTAGAAATATTGTTTTTTGCTTGATAATTCTCCCGCAATTTATGAGATTATTCTGAAGTTTTCCATTAACCATCTTGGAGAAACTGTAAATCATTTTTGTTGCGTTTGATGTAAAATGCATTCCTAGTGTCATAGTCAACAATTTGCAATTACATATGTGAAAAGAATATTCAGGCTCAAAGAAATTTGAAGAAAAGCGTTTGAATTAAATCTTTGTTAGGGTTTTCTGTAAACTAAATGGTAACACATGTCAAAATGTATCTAAATCTATATCACAAATATCATCTATAGTAATGGAATACACATAAATCTCTTCTATGTCAACATGCACAGATCTTCTCCATCAACACATGCCGTTGGAAAAATAAGTATTTGATACATTGCCAATTTTGAAAGCTTTCCGACCTACAAAGAATGGAGAGCTCTGTAATTTTATCGTAGGTAAACTTCACCTGTGAGAGACAGAATCTTAAAATAATCTAGAAAATTACATTTAGTACAACAAATGCCAGATTCATTATAATATAAACACCGGGTGTATATACGCCCTATAAGTGCACATGAGCCACTCCACTGTGAAAAGTTGAAAAACCAGAGAACCACAGGAGTTTAATAGGTTAAAATACAGCCTTTATTAACATGCAAAGAATAAAATAACAGGCACAAGCATAGACAAAGATTTAATGTAAACACCAAAACCGGAAAGAGGTGATACTGTGCACGCCAAGAATACTAGCCACAGAAATGTAACCCCAATGATCAGTCTCCAAAAATAAACTCCCAATTTGAAACAAAATGGTAATGTCTCAAAATGACATAAGGCCACTGTATGACCTGATTGTCCCGCTTAGTAAAGCGATTCACCATGTAAAGGTGAAAGCACGGGGGGGAGAAAAAGTGAAAGGGATAACATGAGGAGCGGCAAAGTACTTACATAAGGGCGCAGGCACCGCAGTCTGGGACACCCCGACGCGCGTTTCGCCAACTCACGTTTGGCTTTCTCGAGGGGAAGTCTCTTTCGGGTTTTGGTGTTTACATTAAATCTTTGTCTATGCTTGTGCCTGTTATTTTATTCCTTGCATGTTAATAAAGGCTGTATTTTATCCTTTAGAAAATTACATTGTATGATTTTTATATAATTACTTTGCATTTTATTGCATGAAATAAGTATTTGATGCAATAGAAAAAAATAGAATCTAATATTTGGTACAGAAACCTTTGTTTGCAGTTACAGAGATCAGACTTTTCCTGCAGTTCTTGACCAAGTTTGCACATACTGCAGCAGGGATTTTGGCCCAATCCGCCAAACATATTGTCTCTCAATCAGTTAGGTTTTGGGGCCTTTGCTGGGCAACATTGAGTTTCAGCTCCCTCAAAAGTTTTTCTTTTGAGTTCAGGTCTGGAGACTGGCTAGGCCACTCCAGAACTTTGAAATGCTTCTTACGGAGTCACTCCTTAGTTGCCCTGGCTGCGTGTTTCAAGTCTTTGTCATGCGGGAACACCCAGACACGATTCATCTTCAATGGTCTTACTGAGGGAAGGAGGCTGTTGGACAAAATCTCAAGATACATGACTTCATCCATCCTCCCTTCAATGCAGTGCAGTGGTCATGTTCCCTTTGCAGAAATGCACCCCCAAATTATGATGTGTCCCCCACCATGCTTCACGAATGGAACGGTGTTTATGGGGTTGTACTCATCCTTCTTCTTCCTCCAAACACAGCAAGTGGAGTTGATTCCAAAAAGTTCTATTTTGGTTTCATCTGACCATATGACCTGCTCCCATGCCTTCTCTGGATCATCCAGATGGTCATTGGCCAACTTCAAACAGGCAGGACTGGACATGTGCTGGCGTGAGCAGGGGGACCTTACGTGCTCTGCAGGATATTTTATGATGGCGTAGTGTGTTACTAGCGGACATTTTTGAGACTGTGGTGCCATCTCTCTTCAGGTCATTGACCAGGTCCTCCCATGTAGTTCAGGTCTGATTCCTGACCTTTTTCAGAATTATCCTTTCCCCACAAGGCGAGATCTTGCATGGAGCCCCAGACCGAGGATGATTGACAGTCATCTTGCGTTTCTTCTTTTACTAATAATTGTGCCAGCAGTTGTTGCCTTCCAACCAAGCTGCTTACCTATTGTCCTGTAGCCCATCCCAGCCTTGTGCAGGTCTACAATTTTCTCCCTGGTGTCCTTAGACAGCTCTTTGGTCTTGGCCATGCTGGAGAAGTTGGAGTGTGATTGATTCAATGTGTGGACAGGTGTCTTTTATACAGGTAACAAGTTTAAACAGGTGCAATTAATACTAGTATTGAGTGCAGAGTAGGAGGGTTTCTTAAAGATAACTATCAGGTCTGTGAGAACCAGAATTCTTACCGGTTGGTAGGTGATCAAATACTTATTTCATGCAATAAAATGTAGTTAAATTATTTAAAAATCATACAATGTGATTTTCTGATTTTTATTTTTAGATTCTGTCTCTCATAGTTGAAGTGTACTTACGAAAAAATTACAGACCTCTCCAATTTTTGTAGGTGGAAAAACTTGCAAAATCAGCAGTGTATCAAATACTTATTTTCCCCACTGTACATTCATTGCCTTGAAAAAGTATTCATACCTTGTGTGTATAAGTGTGTGCTGTAGCAGAGCTGTCTGTTTTTATACATATGTGCATGTTGATGCAGCAATGTGTATGCACAGCATGTGTGTGGTAATGTAGCAGTGTTGTGTGTGTATTTGTGTGCTGATGTAGCAGAGTCGTATGCTTATTTCTTTGTCTATATATGTGTGGGTTTGATAGCAAAGTTATGAGTGTATTAATCTGTTTATATACAGTGCCTTGAAAAAGTATTCATAATGTGAACTTTTCCACATTTTTTCACATTACACCTACAAGCGTAAATGTATTTTATCGGGACTTTATATGATATGGCAACACAAAGTAGCAAGCATTTGTGAAGTGTACAGAAAATTGTACATGGTTTTCTAATTCTTTAAAATACATAAATCTGAAAATGGTGATGCGCCCGGCTGAACTGATACTTTGCAGGACCACCATTCATTGCAATTAATGCTGCAACTCTTTTGGGGTACAGTGGGTATGGAAAGTATTCAGACCCCTTTAAATTTTTCACTCTTTGTTTCATTGCAGCCATTTGGTAAATTCAAAAAAGTTCATTTTTTTCTCATTAATGTACACTCTGCACCCCATCTTGACTGAAAAAAAAAACAGGAATGTAAAAATTTTTGCAAATTTATTAAAAAACCAAAACTGAAATATCACATGGTCACAAGTATTCAGACCCTTTGCTCAGACACTCATATTTAAGTCACATGCTGTTCATTTCCTTGTGATCCTCCTTGAAACTGACAGGACTTGATTCGTAAAGGCACACACCTGTCTATATAAGACCTCCCAGTGCATGTCAGACCAAATGAGAATCATGAGGTCGAAGGAACTGGCCAAAGACCTCAGTGACAGAATTGTGGCAAGGCACACATCTGGCCAAGGTTATAAAAGAATTTCTGCAGTACTCAAGGTTCCTAAGAGCACAGTGGCCTCCATAATCTTTAAATGGAAGAAGTTTGGGACCACCAGAAGTCTTCCTAGACCTGGCCGTCCAGCCAAACTGATCAATTGTGGGGGAAGAGCCTTGGTGAGAGAGACTTAAAGAATGACCCCATGATCACTGTGGCTGAGCTCCACAGATGCAGATGGGGAGAAAGTTCCACAAAGTCAACTATCACTGCAGCCTTCCACCAGTTGGGTCTTTATGGCAGAGTGACCTGACGGAAGACTCTCCTCAGTGCAAGACATATGAAAGCCCACATAGAGTTTGCTAAAAAACTCATGAAGGACTTCCAGACTATGAGAAATAAGATTCTCTGGTCTGATGAGATGAAGATAGAAATTTTTGATGATAATTCTAAGCGATATGTGTGGAGAAAACCAGGCACTGCTCATCACCTGCCCAATACAATCCCAACAGTGGAACATGGTGGTGGCAGCATCATGCTATGGGGGTGTTTTTCAGCTGCAGGGACAGGACGACTGGTTGCAATTGAAGGAAACATGAATGCGGCCAAGTACAGAGATATCGTGGATGAAAATCTCTTCCAGAGTGCTCTGGACCTCAGACTTGACCAAAATTTCACCTTCCAACAAGACAATGACCCTAAGCATACAGCTTACGTAACAAAGGAGTGGCTTCACAACAACTCTGTGACCATTCTTGACTGGCCTAGACAAAGCCCTGACCTAAACTCAATTGAGCATCTCTGGAGAGACCTGAAAATGACTGTCCACCAACATTCACCATCCAACCTGACGGAACTGGAGAGGATCTGCAAGGAAGAATGGCAGAGGATTTCCAAATCCATGTGTGAAAAATTTGTTGAATTATTCCCAAGAAGACTCATGGCTGTACTAGCTCAAAAGGGTGCTTCTACTCAATATTGAGCAAAGGGTCTGAATACTTATGACTAGAGTTGAGCGACTTTTGGTTTTTTAGGGAAGCGTTTCGTTTCGTGAAACCCGACTTTTCCAAAAGTCAGGTCGAGCAAGATCGTCCGATTATAGGGAAAAGTCGGGGTCGTCCCGAAACACGAAACCCAATGTAAGTCAATGGGGAATAAAAGTCGGCAGTGAGAGGAGGACAGGAAACACACCTACAGTGCCCATTTGAATGCCAAAAGCATCAATTCTTCTTACTTAAGCTTGTCAACCTTAATTAACGTCATAATACAAGTTACGCACTGAAAAATGGGGGTTATTTGGCTAGAGTTGTGGGGGGTAGGGCTGGCTCCAGGTTTTCATGTGCCCTGGGCGAAAGAGCGCCCCTTTAACACATAATACCACAACTCATCATGCTCCGATACGGCAGAGAAATAGCGGTATAGTACAATGAAAAATACTTCACTTTTTACATCTCATGACGAGGCCCATCTATTTCTCCATACAGAATCATTGGTCCCATATAATGTTTGAAACAGTATATGATGAGCTCCACATAATGCTACAGTATATGTTGGTCCCCATGGATGAAGCTCCACTGTCTTATGGGCCCAAATAATGCTCCAAACATAATGGGCCCCATTTCTAATGCTCTAGTGTATAATGGGCCCTGTCAATGCTGCTCCAGTGTCTGATGTCCACCTTTGGAATGTTCCAGTGTATGGTGGGCCCCATCTATCATTATCCAGAGTATAGTGCTCCCCAAAAATTGCTGTCCCAACATTGAAAACAATCAAATAAGTCTCCTCGCTAGGGAATCCCTGTACTTGTCTGGACTCCTCGTCGTCCCCATCTTCCATCTCACTGCACAGTATTTCAACTTTGCAAGTGCTGTGATACTGAGCAAGCAGGGGGGGGGGCAATCATTGGCGACGGCACTGGCACAGGGCCCCTGATAGTACGGTGGTGTGTCTGATGGCGGGTGGGCCGAACCAGCACTTTCATCTGCAGCTTCCTCTTTGTCACAGTGTAAGATGGAACTGTATATGGGAAGGGTAACCTGAGTTTCATCAGGGTCAGATTCAGGCCGTGTAGCGTGCGAGGGGAATGTAGTGGTCTGGGTCAATGTACCAGCAGATTCATTGAGCAGTGGCTGGGTATCAGTGCACTTGTGTCGCCCCCAGGAGTACGGTCGCCACAGTGGCATTACCTTCTTCCTAGGGAGTGTGATGTCATGCTTGGGAGCAACGAATGATCTCTCTAGCAGGTTAACTGATTGGGCGGCATTATTCCCACGAGTCATGACCATCCAAACAGCGTTCATGAAGGCAAAGTGTTTGTTTTACGTGGGCAGTATGGTTGCAAAGCTGAACCTTAAAGGAATGTCCAGAAGGGCACCACCAGGAGTGGAGCCTACGGTTAAATTCGACTCCACCTGGGAAACCTCAACCATGCCAGCTACAGAACAGATGCACACATTGCAAGCTTAATTCCGTTAACGAACGAGACTCCGTCATGCCCCACGGTCCGAGTCCGGCTTACTAGAGGGACACGTGAGGCTCTGGCACATGAGATTGGCCAATAACTGGTGTGTCATGCCATTACATGTCCGTGGCTGCATGTGCGCTACACTGAAAAGGCCAGAGTTTGTCGCTTACAGGTGCAGATAACCCGCTGAACAACGTTAGTGATGGGGATCACTGATGACAATTATTACCCGCGAACAATGATTTCCCAGTAAGTGCAGGTCAACCGCAGTTCCGGAATTAGGCCTAACCGTCATTCCTGAAAAAATGAAAAACTAACGTGTGCAAACCACAGGTGCTGTAGCTTGCTTAACAGCTCGCCAGCCGTTCTCACGCCCAGTATGGATTGCACGTGATTGCACAAAGGTTAGAAAGGGTACCGTATCCCCAGATAACATGTATGGATAGCGTACACATTCAAAATATATGTCTATACATCAGGAGGCAGGCTCAGACGGTGTTAGGCCCAGTATGGATTGCACGTGATTGCACAAAGGTTAGAAAGGTACCGTATCCCCGGATAACATGTATGGATAGCGTACACATTCAAAATATATGTCTATACATCAGGAGGCAGGCTCAGACGGTGTTAGGCCCAGTATGGATTGCACGTGATTGCACAAAGGTTAGAAAGGGTACCGTATCCCCGGATAACATGTATGGATAGCGTACACATTCAAAATATATGTCTGTACATCAGGAGGCAGGCTCAGACAGTGTTAGGCCCAGTATGGATTGCACGTGATTGCACAAAGGTTAGAAAGGGTACCGTATCCCCGGATAACATGTATGGATAGCGTACACATTCAAAATATATGTCTATACATCAGGAGGCAGGCTCAGACGGTGTTAGGCCCAGTATGGATTGCACGTGATTGCACAAAGGTTAGAAAGGGTACCGTATCCCCGGATAACATGTATGGATAGCGTACACATTCAAAATATATGTCTGTACATCAGGAGGCAGGCTCAGACGGTGTTAGGCCCAGTATGGATTGCACGTGATTGCACAAAGGTTAGAAAGGGTACCGTATCCCCGGATAACATGTATGGATAGCGTACACATTCAAAATATATGTCTGTACATCAGGAGGCAGGCTCAGACGGTGTTAGGCCCAGTATGGATTGCACGTGATTGCACAAAGGTTAGAAAGGGTACCGTATCCCCGGATAACATGTATGGATAGCGTACACATTCAAAATATATGTCTATACATCAGGAGACAGGCTCAGACGGTGTTAGGCCCAGTATGGATTGCACGTGATTGCACAAAGGTTAGAAAGGGTACCATATCCTCGGATAACATGTATGAATAGCGTACACATTCAAAATATATGTCTGTACATCAGGAGGCAGGCTCAGACGGTGTCAGGCACAGGATGGATTTGACGGCCCAGATTACACAGCGGAGGAGCAGGGAGAGGTAAAGATTGCAAATGCTGGGGCCCTGCCCAAGCAAGGGGGGCCCACTCGTGGGCGTCAGTACTGGCACTGGGCCCCTCATAGTACGGCGGTGTGTCTGACGGCGGGTGTGCACCACCACCATCAGAGACAATTGATTGCACTATGAGGGACCCTGTGCCAGTGCCCGCACCCAAGAGTCAGCCTACCCACCTGTCCAGGGCAACGGAACTCCCACGGTGTCATGCGCTAGGTGGTGACCCCGGCCATGGGGGGGGAGGCAGCACAGTTAGGGAGTTTTAGAAAGTGGCATATGTTGATGTTGGACATTCAGCTGATGCAAAAGGCGAAATAGGTCAAGTCCCAGGAAGAGGTGGACCAAAGCAAGCCATTTTTCTGTCACCCTATGTGTCATCAGGGGAAGGTGGGACAAAATCCTTGGAAACCCATGCATGGTTCATTTTAATGAAGGTTAGATCATCCACATTTTGGGTTGACAGACAGGTCCTTTTTTCTGTCAGGATTGATCCAGCTGCACTGAAGACTCTTTCCGATAGCACACTTGCAGCTGGGCAAGCGAGCTCCTGTAAGGCATATTGTGCCAATTCAGGCCAGGTGTCCAGTTTAGCAGCCCAATAGTCAAAGGGGAATGACCTGTGTGGGAGAACATCGATATGGGAGGAAAAGTAGTTTGTAACCATAGTTGACAACTGCTGTCTCCTGTCACTTTCCATCGATGCAGTATTACCAGTTGTGTGAACGCCACTTCTGCTGTGTGCACCACGAACACCTCTGCCAAGCTGCCCCAGGCCCATACAGCTCGTGTGAGAACCATCACCGCTGCTGTGTGCTGGGAATGCCTCAAGCAACCGATTTACCAGAGTTGCTTGTTTATTAGCCAATATTAGGTCAAGGTTCTCCTGTGGCATGATGTTTTGTAATTTTCCTTTATAGCGTGGATCCAGGATGCTGGCCAACCAGTAGTCGTCATCGTTCATCATTTTGGCAAAGCGGGGGTCCCTTTTTAGGATCTGCAAGGCATAATCTGACATGTGGGCCAATGTTCCCAGTGTCAATGATGCACTGCGAGTGCTGGTTGGAGGAGCACTTTCTGGCAAATCCACATCCCTCCAGTCACGCACAAACCCTGTACCAGACCTTGCCACGCCAACATTTTCACTTGCCCCACGAGATGCATCCTCCTCCCCTAAGTAATCATCCCCATCATCCTCCTCCTCCTCCTCTTCTTCCTCCACCTCGTCCAGGAGAGGTCCCTGAGCAGACAATGGCTGAATGTCATCAAGGATTCCCTCCTCCTCTTTCTCCTCATCAACATTGGCTGCAGACGCCTGCTCCTTAAGGTGCGTCAAAGTTTGCATGAGCAGACGCATAAGTGGGATGCTCATGCTTAGGATGGCGTCGTCTGCGCTTACCAGCCGTGTGCATTCCTCAAAACACTGAAGGACTTTACAGAGGTCTTTCAGCTTCGACCACTGCACACCTGTCAACTCCATGTCTGCTCTCAAAGTGCCTGGCCGTGTATCCTCCCACAAATGCATTATGGCCTGCCTCTGCTCGCACAGCCGCTCCACCATGTGCAGGGTGGAGTTCCACCTTGTTGCAATGTCGATAATGAGGCGGTGGTTGGGAAGGTGGAGCAATCGCTGCAGCTTCTGCATACGAACGGAGTGTACAGGCGACCGGCGGATGTGCGCGCACAGTCTTCGCACCTTCTGGAGCAGTGCTGTTAACTCCGGTAATTTTTGAGGAAGCACTGCACCACCAGGTTCAAGGTGTGAGCCAAGCAAGGTATATGGCTGAGTTTTGAAAGGGCTATGGCTGCCACAAAATTACAGCCGTTATCACTAACTACCTTGCCTGCCTCAAGATGTACACTGCCCAGCCATGACTCAGTTTGTCGCTTCAAGTACTCGGCCAGCACCTCGGCGGTGTGTCTGTTGCCCAAACATGTCATCTGCAACACAGCCTGCTGACGCTTTCCACTAGCTGCTCGATAGGGGGAAACATCGTGTGCAACAGTGGCAGCTGCAGATGGAGTGCTCGTACGACTGCGCTCTGTGGACGAGCTTTCGCTTCTGGAGGAGGAGGAGGGTCGAACGCCTACAGCCAACTGTTTCCTATACCGTGAGCTAGGCAGCACTGTCCCACCTCCGCTGTCCCCTGTGGTCCCTGCATCCACCACATTAACCCAGTGCACAGTGATGGACACGTAACGGCCCTGACCATGCCAACTGTACCATGCATCAGTTGTGAGGTGCACCTTTCCGCTCACTGACTGCTTGAGTGCATGGACAATGCGGTCTTTCACATGATGGTGGAGGGCTGGGATGGCTTTGCGAGAGAAGAAGTGGCGACTGGGTAGGTCATAGCGTGGTACTGCATAGGCCATGAGTTCGCGGAAAGCTGTGCTTTCCACCAACCGAAAGGGCATCATCTCAAACGAGATTAGTTTGGCAATGTGGGCGTTTAAACCCAGTGTACGCGGATGAGAGACTGAGTACTTTCTTGACCTACTCATAGTGTCTGGGAGGGTGAGCTGGACTTGAGAGCTGCATATGGTGGAAGTAGCGGTGGACAGGGCGGACTGAGAGAGGGTTGATGATGGTGATGGAGTTGGTGTTCTTTCTGATGGCCTAGAATCAGTCTTTCGTTGATATAACAGTGGGATTCCCTGACTGCTGTGGCCTTGCAACGACACCTCAACATTTGCTGCTGTGCTAACCGGTGGGCTTACAGTGGGGGAAACAATGTAGCGTTGCTGACTACCTTCGTTGTGATCAGTTGCACATGTGGCACTTGAGGTTTGGTGTTGTGTCCACGCTTGCAAGTGCATGCTGGTTAAATGTCTAAGCATGCAACTGGTATCCAAATTTTTCAGATTTTTCCCTCGGCTAAAGGTCTTTGCGCACTTCTTACAGATAACCTTGGCCTGATCATGAGGATTTTGGTCAAAAAAGTGACACACTGCACTCTTCCTACTTTGGCAGACATTTTGCGGCCTAGCACGCTGTGATCTTGTGACCCTCTGGACAAGCTGTCCAGCAACTCTTTTGATGTTTGGAACCTGTCTTTGGAGTGCTCCGGGCCTGCCAGATAACAGCTGTTGCGATGTCGATGTCTGCTGTGGATGCTCCTCATCTGAGCTATTGGAAGCAGCACCCTCTTCCCCCAATGGATGCCAATCTGGGTCAACAACTGGGTCATCCATCACCTCCTCTTCTATGTCATGTGCACCTTCCTCTGTGTCACCGTGTATGGTGGTATAGTGTGCGGGAAGGGGCACCTGAGTCTCATCAGGGTCAGAATCTGGCTCTGTACACTGCGAGGACAATGTAGTGCTCTGAGTGAATGTACCAGCAGAATCATCCATCAGCGGCTGTGCATCAGTGCACTCCATGTCAGATTCATCTTGGCCTGGGTAATTCACCATTTCACTTGATAATCCAGGCATGGTATGTGAAAACAGCTCCATGGAGTAATCAGTAGTATGGCCTGCGTCATCCTTTAATCTTGGTTGGGGTGAAGGACACAAGGAAAGGTGTGGTTCATGAACATGAGCCTCCAATGACGACTCAGTGCTTTTACTTTTTACAACTGAAGAAGAGGAGGCGATAGAGCTGGAGGCTGAGTCAGCAATGTAAGACAAAACTTTTTCCTGATGCTCTGGCTTTAAAAGCGGTTTGCCAACTCCTAGAAAACTAAGCGTTCGAGGCCTTATGTAGCCAGACGATGACGCAGGCTCAACACCTCCTGCATTCGGTCCTATTTTGCTCTTGCCACTACCATCAGATCCACCACCAACACCATCATTACCAGCTGCCAACCCCCGCCCAATTCCACGGCCTCTTCCACCAGCCTTCCTCATTTTTGGTAGAAATGTAGACAAAATCCAACAAACTATATAGTAATGTAAAACAAGGTACAAGGTGTCTATAGGACAGGGGAGATTTTGAATTTCTGCAGACACTTGTGGACACTGGACACTTTTGGATTGTGTGAGGCCCAATGAATATCTGAGCGCTATGTGACAGGCTCGATGGCACAGCTGTGACCAAAGTGACTAGAGAATAAGGGAGATTTTGAATTTCTGCACACACTTGTGGACACTGGACACTTTTGGATTGTGTGAGGGCCAATGAATATCTGAGCGCTATGTGACAGGCTCGATGGCACAGCTGTGACCAAAGTGACTAAAGGATAAGGGAGATTTTGAATTTCTGCAGACACTTGTGGACACTGGACACTTTTGGATTGTGTGAGGCCCACTGATATCTGAGCGCTATGTGACAGGCTCGATGGCACAGCTGTGACAAAAGTGACGAGAGGATAAGGGAGATTTTGAATTTCTGCAGACACTTGTGGACACTGGACACTTTTGGATTGTGTGAGGCCCACTGATATCTGAGCGCTATGTCACAGGCTCGATGGCACAGCTGTGACAAAAGTGACGAGAGGATAAGGGAGATTTTGAATTTCTGCACACACTTGTGGACACTGGACACTTTTGGATTGTGTGAGGCCCATTGAATATCTGAGCGCTATGTGACAGGCTCGATGCACAGCTGTGACCAAAGTGACTAGAGGATAAGGGAGATTTTGAATTTCTGCACACACTTGTGGACACTGGACACTTTTGTATTGTGTGAGGCCCAATGAATATCTGAGCGCTATGTGACAGGCTCGATGGCACAGCTGTGACAAAAGTGGCGAGAGGATAAGGGAGATTTTGAATTTCTGCAGACACTTGTGGACACTGGACACTTTTGGATTGTGTGAGGCCCACTGATATCTGAGCGCTATGTCACAGGCTCGATGGCACAGCTGTGACAAAAGTGACTAGAGGATAAGGGAGATTGGATTGCTTTTAAAAAAGCAGTTTGCAGAGCAGTGGGTAAACAGCAATGCCAGCCTGTCAGGAAGCCTTAAAAGGCAGCCCAACAACCAACACCACTGATACACCACAATATAGCCTCCCCTTGCACTGCACACACAGTGACTGGTGTGTTGTGCAGGTCAAATCGCTAGCAGCAGAAGCAGTTTTTTTTTCTTCTCAGCAGGACAAAAAAAAAAATTGGGATTGCTTTTAAAAAAGCAGTTTGCGGAGCAGTGGGTAAACAGCAATGCAGGAATGTCAGGAAGCCTTAGAAGGCAGCCCAACAACCAACACCACTGATACACCACTATATAGCCTCCCCTTGCACTGCACACACTGTGACTGGTGTGTTGTACAGGCAAAATCGCTAGCAGCAGAAGCAGTTTTTTTTTCTTCTTCCCTGCCTAACGCTCTCCCTACAGAATCAGCAGCAACCTCTCCCTATGCTAAGATCGGCAGAAGTAAGATGGCGGTCGGCGTGCACGCCCTTTTATACCCCCTGTGACGCCCACCAAAGCAAGCCAATCACTTGCATGCCCTTCTGAAAGATGGTGGTGACCCCTGCCTATGTCATCACGTTGCCCACAGTGTCCGTGGATCCTGATTGGCTGAAAAAGAGCGCAAAACAAACTTTTGAAACGCGACTTTGGCGCGTAAGTCGCCGACCTCGTGGCCGACCTCATCCTAGGGTCGGGTTTCGTTTCATGAAACCCGACTTTGCCAAAAGTCGGCGACTTTTGAAATTTTTCGACCCGTTTCGCTCAACTCTACTTATGACCATGTGATATTTCAGTTTTGCTTTTTTAATACATTTGCAAAATATTTTACATTTCTGCTTTTTTCAGTCAAGATGGGGTGCAGAGTGTACATTAATGAGAAAACAAATGAACTTTTTTGAATTTACGAAATGGCTGCAATGAAACAATGAGTGGAAAATTTAAAGGGGTCTGAATACTTTCTGTAATTTACCGTAAATTAACTTTTGATGATAATCTAATTTTGTGAGAAGCATATGTATGACAAGGTCTAAATCAATCAATAAGAATGTAAATGAAATGCAGATAATAGCCAGTGTGCAAGAGGCATTAGAGAGAGGGAATGTATAATACCTGGATGATCAGCTTTGCAAGTTCAGCGCACACCCCGACAGGCATTTTGGAATTCGCCCTTCGTCATCTAGAGACTGAAATTTTGCCCATTCTTCTTTGCAAACTAGGTCTAGCTCAAGAGACTGGATGAAAAGCAAGTCTTGCCACAGATTCTCAATGGAATTTAGGCCTGGACAGTGACTGTATCATTCAAAACCATGAATATGATTTGATCTTATCTATTTCATTCTAGCTCTGCCTGTATGTTGTGGGTTGTTGTCTTGCAGGAAAGTAAACCGACACCCCAGTCTCAAGTCTTTTGCAGCCTCTAACAGGCTTTCCTTAAGGATTTCCCTGTATTTAGCTGTGTTTAGCTCTTTACATCTTCACTTCAACTCTGACCAGCTTCCTTGTCCCTGCTGAAAAAAAAGCATCCCAGCAGCATGATGCCACCACCATCACGTTTGGCGGTTAGGATGGCGTTTTCAGGATGATTTGCTGTGTTAGGTTCCCCACCACACCTAGCGTTCTACTTTGGTTTGATCAGAGCACCTATATTGACAGCTGTGTCTCCTATATGGTGTTTTGCAATCTGCTAATGCTTCTTCCAATATCTTGCTTTCAAAAATGACTTTCTTCTTGCCACTCCTGCCAGATTTGTGGTACATAGTACTAATAGTTGTTCTGTAATTACATTCTGTGACCTGGGCTGTGGATCTTTACAGCTCCTCCAGAGTCACCATGGGTCCCTTGGCTGCTTCTCTAATTAGTTATTTCCTTGCTTGGAATGTCAGTTTAGGTGGACAGCTATGTCTTTGTGGGTTTGCAATTGTGCTATGCTCTGATGGACTGAACAGTGCTCCATGAGACGATCAATCTTGTCTATTATCTTTTATCTTGTCTATAACCTAAAACAGTTTAACATTTCTTCACAACTTTATCCCTGATCCCTGAAATTTCAATTCAAAGCTCTAAATGCTGGCCCAGACCCTGATACCTCATTTATGGCACATGGCTGACCTCTGCTGTGCCATTATCAAATTTATTCTGTAGGTAAATTGATGCCATATTTCCTGTTGTCTGCCCCTAATTTTGGAAAATATTTGTACTCCAAGTTGGGTCTCCTTCATGCATGGTGCCTGTTGCAATATGGGTCCCAGACCGGCAGGCCTGCACTTACTTTTAGTCAACGCCCAGGTTTACTATCATTACATTTTTCTAAAATTCGTGTTCTGCCAAGCTGATATTTGTGCCATCTGAGTCTGGCTGGGAAAAAAAATTGAGATGTTGCATGAGGTATCGGGCTCCCAACACAGTCAGCCTACACTGGTCCCTCACCAAGTCGCCTTATTTTAAACTTAAATTCAAAGCTCTAAATGCTGGCTCAGACCCTAATACCACATGCATGGTCTTTCGTTGACTGCTGCTGTGCCATTATAAAATATTCTACTACAGACCAATTGATAAGACACCTACCTGTGTTATTATTCTTACATTTTTCTACCAATAGTAGTCTATGAAATCAATGTTTCCACCATCTAACTGTGGCTGGGAAACTAAAAAAAATGAGCTGCTGCATGAGGTATCTGTTCTCCCAGCAAAGAAGGCTTACACCATTCCCTTCGCCACCATGTCTTAGTTGAAACTTCAATTCAAAGCTATAAATGTTGGCCCAGACCCTGATACCTCATGCATGGCTCATGGCTGACGGCTTCTGTGCCATTATAAAAGGTTCTACTGTGGGTCAATTGATCAGTAAACTACCTGTGTTACTTTCCTTACATATTCTACCAATAGTACTGTATGAAACTGATGTTTGTGTCATATGAGTGTGGAATAAAAAAGAAAAAAATTGGAGGTGTTGCATGAGGTATCTGGTCTCCCAGCTAAGAAGGCTTACACAGCTCCCTTAACCACCAGGTCCTCATTAAAACTTCAATTCCAAGCTGTAAATGCTGGCCAGACCCTGATACCTCATGCATGGGCCATGGCTGACTGCTTCTGTGCCATTATAAAAGGTTCTACTCTGGGTCAATTGATCAGTAAACTACTGTGTTACTCCTCTTACATTTTTCTACCAATAGTAGTCTATGAAACTGTTGTTTGTGCCACCTAAGTGTGGTTAGAAAACTAAAAAAAAAATTGAGTTGTTGCATGAGGTATCAATTCTCCTAGCTAAGAAGGTTAACACTGCTTCCTTAACCATCAGGCCCTCATTGAAACTTCAATTCCAAGCTGTGAATGCTGGGCCAGATCATGATAACTTATGCATGTCTCATGGCTGACTGCTGCTGTGCCATTTGTAAATTTCTGCTGTGGGTCAATTGATGCCAGTTTTCATTGTGTCTACCCCTAATTTTAACTGTTTGGGATGCTTTTTTCACCCCTTAAGGTGTTGTGTATACGTTTGGTTTGGCCTCACATTGAATCTAATGGGGTTCGGATACTGTATGTTTGAACTTGGTTGTGAACGTCGAATTTTTCGGTGAATGAAGCTGAACTTAACCTTGAAAGATTCGCTCATCTTTAGTTATGAATACTTTTTCAAGGCACTGTATATAAACACATTAATGCACACACGGCTTTGCTACATCAGCACACAAATACACACATAGCTCTGCTACATCAGTAGGCAAAGAAATAAAATAAATATGCTATTCTGCTACATCAGCATGCAAATACATACACAACTCTGCTACAGCACACACGTATACACACTCCTTGACTATGCCATGCTTCTCTTCTGTATTCTTTGGCCTGTCCATGAATACAGACTGTCAAATGACCCATAGTCCTGGCAAGATCTTCAGACTGAACGAAAGAGGAAGAACTTTTCGATTACTGTCATGGCCGAAAGTGTTGGCACTCTTGAAATTGTTCTATAAAATGAAGTATTTCTCTAAAAAAATTACTACAATTACATGTGTTTGGTTATGCTTATTTCTTTTGTGTGTATTGGAACAACACAATATATTGCTCCGACAACACAGATAAAATCTCCAACAAAATACTATATAAACTATATAATGACTAGAAAGGCAAGCATCTACCCCCTAAAAGGGATACGTTTTAGACTATTTCTACAATTTAAGAGGCCCATCAAATCTTAGGCCTCTTTCACACATCAGGTTTTCGCCGTCAGGCGCGATCCGGCGCTTTTGACAGAAACCGGATCCGGCGAAATGCAATGCCGGATCCGGTTTCCCCCCCATTGACTTGCATTTGCGCCGGATCGCGCCGGATGGCCATGCGTTTCATCCGGTTTTCGCCGGATCCGGCAATGTGTCGCGATCCGGCGTCTGGAAAAAACGGTGACTGTAACGTTTTTTGTCTCCGGCGAAAAAGCCGGACACGCCGGATCCGGCGCGTCCGGCTTTTTCACACAATGAAAGCCTATGAGCGCCGCAATGCGCCGGATCCGGTTTTTTGGTCTGAGCATGCTCAGTAGCTCTGCCCACAAGACATATATAAAAGCAAGACAGTGGGACCCACAGCCACACCCAACATGCCACCCAAGAAAGCAACCAAGCGAAGCAGGAGAAGGCAGGAGACCACTGCAGCACCATCCGCACCACCACCACCCCAAATGGAGCAGCAAATAGAACATGCTGAGGAGGGGAGGCCAGCAGCAGATGAGAGACGGTAATTATCAAATAACCCATTCCTCCAAACTAGGGCTATTGAATATCAAGATATTCATTGGCCCTTTGTTTCTCTTTATTCAACAGCCGCCCAATAGATGCAGCAGCAGCAGCAGCAGCAATGGCAGCAGCTGGAACACCACCCACAGGCATGGAGTGTGGCCACCAGGAAGACAGCACATCATCTTCTGGGAGCCCTCCCTCGCATCGTCAGCGTTTGACGGTAAGTTTTTATTTCCAAAATCCATCTTCTCTGTAATATATGTCTATTCATTGCCTTTTATTTCAAAACAGGAATCACAAGATGAAGAGGAGCTCCCAGAAGAAGAAGGAAGGGGTGGACAGACACCTGGAGTGGGCTCACAATTGGTAAGTTTTTTGCATCAAACGCAGAAACACAACATCACACTACACACAACACATAGAAAACAATGTTCTGCAGACCACACACAGCAAACAAATGCCTACATCCAAAGACATAACATTTTTTGTTTTCTTCTCTAGTCTTCCCAATCTGGTGCTTGGCCAAGAGGTCCTCGCAGTGCCTCCCAGGGTCGTCGGCGACAGCAACGCGGCGGTCACCAGCGTGTAAGTATAAATATTTTTGCTTTGTTTTTTTGCACTTTTTATTTCATTTCTTTTGTGGAGGCTAATTATGTTATTTTTGTCTTTTTCTTTAACAGCCTTCACAGCGTGCTCCCGACTCTGACGGTGAGGATGGAGGGATTGATGTGGACCGCCTCATCGATCTCGTCAGAGAAAAGGAGCCGCTCTGGAATATGGCTGACCGCCGCCACGCTGACCTGATCGTTACCCGACGACTCTGGGAGGAAATCTGTTCGCTCCTTGTGGGCCGCTGGGAGGACCTCGAAGCTCGGGCCCAGATTAAAGAGCGTAAGTATATACAGTACCGGTTGCTTGATGTAAACCAGTGTTTCCCGAACTCCAGTCCTCGTGGTCCCCACGGATCATGTGTTCAGGATTTCTATTTACTATGGAAATCCTGAAAACATGACCCCTGGGGACCATGAGGACTGGAGTTTGGGAAACACTGATGTTGTATACTAACCACTCCTTTCTCGTTTCAGGGAACAGAATTGTGAATCGGTGGCGGTCTATGAGAGATCGTTTCAAGAAGGAGTTCAATAAAGAGATGCGGGCCCCGAGTGGATCTGGAGGACGCAGGAGCAAGTACAAGTACGCAGAAGCCCTGTCGTTCCTCCGGGAAACAATGGTCACCAGAAGGTAAATATTACACACCACATGTGAAAAAAAATGTTATATGTAAATTTTTTTTTCAGCCAGGGCCATACCATGTCAGTATTTTAATTGTTTTTTTTTCTCTTTATTCCACAGCACGGTGAGCAGCACTCGGGAGCCTGCACGATTGGACCCTTCTGAGGCGATCCCTGAGGAGACCGGCACCGAGGGACACTTCGACCGCCCCGGTACATCTGCACCTTCCCAGCCTTCCCACACATTCGACCCATCTGTCCCATCCACCAGCACAGGAGCATCGTGGCCGCCTACATTACATGAAGCTGCTGGTGAGGAGATCGCTTTCCCTTTACCCCACCCTTCTGCCCCTGCCACCTCTAGTACACCTGCGGGTACTGGGCGGCAGCGGCAGAGGGGTCAGGAAAAGACTTATGCGCCAGAGTTCTTGCATCTGAATGCATCTTTCCAGAACTGTCTAAAAGTCTTGTCAGAGCAAATCTCCGCAGGCTATCAGCAGATCAACTCCAGCATTCTGGAGGTGAAGACACTTCTGCAAACCATGCATTCAGAAGCAAGATCTTCGCCAAACCACACCTTTTTCAGGTCTGTTGTGGAGCGCATGGAAACGCTCTCTCCTGCCCAGCAGATGCATGTAATGCATTCATGCCACGCTGCTCTCCAGCAAGTTACCTCCCAACCTCCTCCTCCCACCACAGTAGTTCCTCCACCTGCACCCCCTCCAGCCACTTTCCATCCTCCCCCTCCTATTACATCTACACCCCCTCCAGCCACTTTCCATCCTCCCCCTCCTATTACATACCATCCACCTCCAGCCACTTTCCATCCTCCCCCTCCTATTACATACCATCCACCTCCCCAGCACCATCCACCTCCCCAGCACCTTCCACCTCCCCAGCACCAGCAACCTCCCCAGTACCAGCAACCTCCACAGTGCCTGCAAACTCCCCAGTACCAGCAACCTCCCCAGTACCAGACATCTCCCCACTTCCAGCAACCTGCCCCGTACCAGACATCTCCCCACTTCCAGCAACCTGCCCCGTACCAGACATCTCCCCACTTCCAGCAACCTGCCCCGTACCAGACATCTCCCCACTTCCAGCAACCTGCCCCGTACCAAACTCCTTCCCCATACAACTTGCCATCAACATCATCTGCTCCTACAGTCCCTGCCCAACCCTCCACTCCACCACCCACCACCTCTTCTGCTTCCCACATGTCCACCTATTCTGTAGTTTTTTCCACACCTTCACCTCTAACTGTTCCTTCCCCACCACGATCCCAGTCCTCTCTCCACACTCCCAGTGTCGAAGTGTCCCGCAGCCCCTACAGCAGTATTTCCACCACACACTACACAGATTTATAATGTGTGTATTTAAATAAAAATGACCCGTTTTATGGTTTCAGTTTTATAGTTTCAAAGTTTTATTAAACAAGTTTATTAAAATTTTAAAAAAGTTTACTAAAAAAAACATTTTTCAATAAAAGTTAAATTATTTTACACTGGTTGTCTGTCATTTCTTTCTGCGGCGAAAAAGGTTAAATACAGGGTATTTAAAAGGTGAAATGGTATTCAAAACTAGGTATATAACTGTGGGTAAATTTTAGCTTTTTGCCACAGTTGTGTTCCTGGTTGTGTTTGAAGCAAAGTATTTCACCTAAAAAGTTGTGTTTATTGTTGGTGATTTCCTAACAATGTACACAACTTTTGTTAAAAGGTGAAATACTTTGCATAAAACACAACCAGGTACACACCTGTGGCCTAAAGCTAAAAATAGAGACCATGACAAGATAGCCAACTTTGGTTGGCAAAGGTATATACTGTTGGTACAGAAGGTACACAAGTTTGGTTAGGGCACAAATCTTTCACACTCTGTCATCCTGCCAGTGTACTCTGCCTTGAGGTGACATAAAGTATAGTGCAAAATTGTCCCTCATTACTGAAACCGTCACAGAACTTCTAGTGGTAATGTCATGGTAATCTTGCAAGGTGGTTTCTTCAGAGGTGTCCTCAATGGAAATGGGTTCCTTGCAGATAACAAAATTGTGGAGTACCACGCACGCTTGGATCACCTCGTCCACAGTTTCTGTCTTGAGGTTGATCGCAGTCAATAGGACCCGCCATTTGGCTGTCAGAATGCCAAAGGTACATTCAACCATTCTTCTTGCTCTTGTGAGGCGGTAATTAAAAATGCGTTTTGGTCTTGTCAATCCTCTGCAAGAGTACGGTTTCAAAAGGTGTTCTGACAGCTGGAAGGCTTCATCCCCTACACAGACAAATGGCATAGGTGGACCAGATGTTTGCGGCAGCGGTCTAGGTGGTGGGAACTGGAAGGTGTTTCCATACAGTTTACACCCCATGGCAGACAGTTTGAAAACTTGAGAGTCATTGGAGCGGCCATAGGCCCCAATATCAACCGCAATAAATTTGTATTCCGCGTCAGCGATGGCCATGAGGACAATTGAAAAATATTTCTTTTAATTGAAATATTCCGATCCCGATCCAGCTGGCTTTACAATGCGGATATGTTTCCCGTCCACAGCGCCCAAGCAGTTTGGAAACTGACATATCTGTTGAAACTTGTCAGCAATTTCAATCCACCTCTCTGTTGTGGGCTCTGGTAAAAACTCTTCAGCTAAGGAGTCCCACAGTGCACGGCATGTGTACTTCACAATTCCAGATATGGTGGAAATCCCGAGTCTGTACTGGAAATGCAGTGACAAAAGGGATTCTCCAGTTGCAAGAAATCTGTGGGGAATTAAAATACAATAAATTAGTTTTAAATCACAGCATTACATACCAAAACTGACCTATAACACTTGGAGATACAAATTACCACCAACAAGATTGCAGTGAAAGTGTGCTCTGATGCGATCATATCCAATAAATGTGGCTTACCTTAAAGTCACCATCAGACGCTCTGCGGGTGAAACAGAGAAGCGGCAATAGGTGTCCGCTTTTCTTATGAGGTGTGCAATGCGCTCCACCAAGTAATCAAAATTCTCCATTTTCATCCTAACATATCCAAAAAATTTATCTGGGTTTCGTCGAAGGTCCATGCATAGTGTAGAATAGACCCCACGCGTCATTCTCTTGGCTGTGATGGGGTGGATCCACAAACGTCGTCTACGATGCCTGATGCGCTGCTGTCTCGCTCTCTCCTTCTCCAGAACAATCACCCTCAAACGATTTGCCTCCGCTGTAAAATCCGCCAAATTCTTCAAAATATTTCCAATGACAACATCCATCTTCGCCAGTAACTTGCTCTTCTCTCCAACCTGCACTTTCTCCTCTACAACCTGTCAAAGAAGGGCTGTAGGAACATGCTATATATAGTTTTCCAGTAGCCAATCCCGTTCGGAAGGCCACAAGGGTCAATTTTAAAAACCGGATCCGGCGTAATCCGTCGAAAAACGGATAGAAAAACGGATGAACCAGATGAGACGGATCCGGTTTTGTCTGTCCAGAAAAAGACGGATCCGCCAGAAAACCGGATCCGTCACATCCGGTTTTACGAAACATTTGCCAGATCCGGCGTTCCGGCACGACGCCGGATTGCGCCTGACGCCGAAAACCTGATGTGTGAAAGTAGACTTAAACTCCTATATGTTGTTAAATAGACAGTTATTTAACACAAGTTACCATCCCTTTTCACATAGTCAGATAGATAAAGTTGCTTGAACCTCAATAAGGCTGTCTTTGCAATAAAGAGCTCAAAAAGGATCAATAAAGTTGTAGCAGACCTTACATCTATTTTCAGGGTGAATAACAAATCATGTTGGAAAATTTACAAAGCTGGCGAATTCGGATCTCAAGCAGTTCAAATATCTCTATCTGTAAAGTTAACTCCTTTACGACCTTGTGATTTTCTGTTTGTTTTCTTTTTCTTTTTGTCCCCCCTTCTTTGTAGAACCATGACTTTTTTATTTTTCTGCACACATAGCCGTATGAGGGCTTTATTTTTGCAGGATGAGTTGTACTTTTGAATGATATAATTGATTTTATCATGTGATGCACTAGAAAGAGGGAACAAAATTCCAAGTGTGTTGGAATTGCAAAAAAAGTGCAATTCCACATTTGATTTTTGGAATTTTTATCTACCATGTTCACTATATGGTAAAACTAACTGGGCAATATAATTCACCTGGTGAATACGAGTATGCAGATACCACACATGTATTTTTTTTTATTTAAGTGGTAAAAAAATGGCAAAATTGTAAGAAAAAAGCTGCTTGATGACTTAGTTTTTGCACCCTGAGCAGATGTTTTTACTGATACCATTTTGGGGAAGATATGATGTTTTGATCACCTCATTGCATTATATTGCAACATTTTGCAGAGGCCAAAAAATTAATTCTGGCATTTTGATTTTGACTATCATTATGATATTTACCAATCAGATTAATTTATTTTATATTTAAGAATGCAGTGATACCAAATATGTATATATATTTTTTAGTGTTTTATTTTAATGTGGCAAAAGAGGGATGATTTGAACTTTTATGATTTTTTTTTATTTTTTTTCATATTTTAAAAATATAAATTCTCACTTTTTACTGTATTTTTTAATTCCCTTAGGGAATCTGAAGCTGCAATCGTCCAATCGCTTGTGCTATACATAAGATTGCATCAGCTTTGCTATGTACAGTGGCTTGTGAAAGTATTCAGCCCCTTAGCTTTTTATCTATTTTGTTACTTTATAACCTGTGTTTAAATAGTTTTCTAATCCGATTTGCATGTGATGCATCAAACTAAATAGTCTAAGTTGGTAAAGTGAAGTGAGAAAAATATAGGGACAAATGAAAGCTATATGATCAAATAACTAAAAATTGTCATGTGCATATGTATTCACACCTTTTCCTATGAGGCCACTGAAAATTTCTGGTGCAAGCAGTTACCTTGCTAAGTCACATGCTTAGTCAATAGATGTTCACCTGTGTGAAATCTAAGTGTCATGTGGTGCCCCTAAGGGTTCAGTCGCCACAGAGGTACTGCACCTCAGCCAGTGGTGTAGTATCCCACAATCCAGGTAAGATGGAGACACCTGACCACACTGACATACCTGCACCCATCACACACTTAGAACAGAAGGGCACCCTTTGTGACCCCTGCTTGGTTCATGAAGGGTGTTGGGAGGTGGATGGAGCAAAGGGGGAGAAAGTGAGAGGATGTAGTTAGAGATCTTTGGAAGGAAGTTCCCTGAGAGAGAAAAGGGGTTCTCCCAGAGGCACGGGTGGAGAGTGCTCCCCGTGGGACTCATTCCATGCTGATGGACGTCAGGTGGGAGAGAATCCAGGTCACAGAAGGGTCTCGGCCCCTAGCCTAGTGGTGTGGACATCAGGACTCAGCTAGCAAGCCAACAGCTGTGGCAACTTTAGGGGCCACAGCCAACTATCACAGTTATCTTCTCCGGAAAGGCAGCCAGAAGGGATCAAGGAAATGTAGTGGGTCACGTTGTCCGGCAGGATCCGCGACAGCTGGTCTGGGACGCTGACTGTGAGGTACTGGAAGGGAAGGCAAATGGAAAGCAGCACTGTGGAGACGACCAGCAAAGGCACACATTGAAGGGAGTGCTGGAAAGGTGTGCTTCATTGATCTAGGAGTTGACTGAGCCCCTCACCTGAAGAACACGGTACTGAAGCGGGCATCTGTGTGCACCAGAAACTTTGAGTAAAGCTTTGGATCTGCACTCCACTGTGTCCTTTGAATTCTTGCCTCAACACTCACTCAGCACTACTACATCTAACATCGGCAACCATTGCATCTTGAACCAACCATAACTGCCCTGGGTCGTCAGCTCTGCCTGTGGAGAGCTTTACCAACACTGCTGCACCACACCATCAGTCCCAGAGGATCTGCTCTGCAGCGCTGGTCACTAATGATCAGATACCACAGGTGGTGTCACGAACATTTAATATAAAAACTCTTTATTTCTCTTTCCCCTGTAAAAACATCCCTTTTATTGGACGCCCAGGGCGACGGACAAGGTCACGGCCACTCTGACTGCTCCAGTCACACGGTCTTTCAGTATATACACACCTTTTCTGAAAGGCCACAGCGGCTGCAAAACCAATAGGTATGAGGCACCACTAACCAAACATCACCATGAAGACCAAGTAGATTTCCAAACAAGTCAGAGTGTCATGGTCACGTGTGACTGGACACGCCGCCTCCAGCAGGGCGAATTTATATGACACGCGTGACCCTGGATACACCGCCTCCAGCAGGTGAATTTCAGTAGTACACATATGTCTGGATACACTGCCTCCAGCAGGGCGAATTTCAGAATAAAGGGGAAAACCAGGAAAACAATTACAATGGTGGCCCTGCGATAGGGAACGGGGACGTGGAGACCTTCTGCACTCCACTGAGTCAGTGTCTCTACACTCCCAACAATCCCTACGCCAGTTCCGCAGCGGGCGCCAATCAGGATACCTGAAATCCCTAGCTCACCCTGAACCAAACCCTTACAAGTGAAGTGGACGGTGCAGAAACTAATCCCACCACTGCACTAAAACTCACATTGAGGAAAGTGACAAACAGGGAAACACCACTTAGCTTTGCTCTGTTGCTAATGCTCCAAGCAACAGAGTCTAACACCTGAGTGCATTGCTTCCTCCAACCGGATCCAACACCTGAGTGCAGCTTTCCAGTAACATAGTCCCGCATCTGAGTGCAGCTTTACAGCAACAGAGTCCAGCATCCGAGTGCAGCTTTCCAGCAGCAGAGTCCAGCATCTAAGTGCAGCTCTCTTCCAGCAACAGAGTCCAGCATCTCAGTGCAGCTTTACAGCAACAGTGTCCAGCATCCGAATGCAGCTTTCCAGCAACAGAGTCCAGCATCTGAGTGCAGCTCTCTCCCAGCAACAGAGTCCAGCATCTTAGTGCAGCTTTCACCATAGCTGCCACTCCACCAAGCTTTGCAAGAACTCCTCGCTGACACCATAGCTGCCACTCCACCAAGCTTTGCAAGAACTCCACACTGACACCATAGCTGCCACTACTCCAAGCTTTGCAAGAACTCCTCGCTGACACCATAGCTGCCACTCCAGGTTTCTGACTGAGCTGCCCGGGACTCTTCTCAAGTTCCTTCCTTCACCAAGGATGGTTGGAAAAGACCAATATCACCAACCCTGAGTGAGAACACCTGACACACCTCTATAGTTAGGAGCCAGAGTCTCACACCTGTTAGAGATTCCCGTGCAATAACGCTCACCACCACCGGGGGCAAACTAGAACAAAAGACACCACTGTGTAATAACCCTAAAGGCCACCAGGGGCAAAACTATCTCTAAGCAATCAGCTCAAAGGGAAAAAAAGGTTACTTAATCAAAACCTGTCATATCCAACCTGGATCATGACACAGGGACAAAGTTGTTGAGAAGTACAAGTCAGAGATAGGTAATAAAAAAAATCCCAATCTCTAATGATTCCACGGAGCACCATCACATCTATTATCATCAAATGGAAAGAACATGATGCTAGAACAAACTTACCAAGAGAGGGCCAAACACCAAAATTCTCAGACTGGGCAAGGAGGGCATTAATCAGAGATGCAGCACAGAAACCAAAGGTAACCCTGAAGGACCTGCAGAGTTCCCAAGCAGAGACTGAAGTATCTGTCCATATGACCACAATAAGCTTACACTTGATAGAGGCGACCTTTATGGAAGAGTGGGCAGAAAATAGCCTTTATTTAAAGACACACACTGTAAGGCTCGTTTTGAGTTTGACAAGCAACATATGGAGCTCCCCAAATGAACGGAGGAAAGTGCTGCAGTCAGATGAGAGCAACATTGAACTTTTTGGCAACCAAGGTAAACACTGCTTCTGGCTTCAAACCAACACAGCTCATCACCCCAAGAACACTATCCTCACAGTAAAACATGGTACTGGTGGCATGATGATGTGGAGATGGTTTTTAACAGGAGGGACAGGGAAAATGGTCCTATTCTAGGGGAAGATGGATGGTGCGAAATACAGGGATATTCTTAGACAAAATCTGTTTCAGTCTGTCAGTAATTTTAGAGTGGGACAGAGGTTCACCTTCCATCAAGGCAATAACGCAAAGCATGCTGTTAAAGCAACACTAGAGTGGTTTAAGGGGAAACATATAAATATTTTGGAGTTGCCTAATCAAAGCCCAGAATTTAATTCAATTGTGAATCTGTGGTCAGACTTGAAGATTGATGTTCACCCGAGGAAACCATCTAACTTGATGGAGATGGAACGGTTTTGCTTTGAGGAATGGGCAAAAATCTGAATGGAAAGGTGTAGAAAGCTCATAGAGACTTATCCAAAGTCACTTGCAGCTGTAATTGCCACAATAGGAGGCTCTATAAAGTACTGACTTTAGGGAGTGAATAATTATGCACCCTGAAGTTTTCAGCAATTTTGTCCTATTTGTTGTTTGCTTCACAATAAAAAAGAAAAGCAAATGTTCACAGCTGTAGGCATGTTCTTTACATGAACTGATGCAAACCCTGAAAAAAACTGTGAAATTCCAGGTTGTAAGGTAGCAAAATACAAAAATGCAAAGGGAGGTGAATACATTCGCAAGCCACTGTATATCTAAAATCAAAATCATGACCTCTTATGAATGCCAGCCATGGGCTGGCTTTCACAGGGTGATACAGGGGTCTTCAGCAGACCACCAGCTTTCATGGTAATCACGTGTCACGGGCGTGCCAATGGGAGCACAAAATGACACCCCTGCCGGCGTGTGTTAAATGCTGCTCTCAGAGATTGATAGAGTTCCGCTCTACCAGCGGCTGTTAAAGGCACATGATGGCTGATTAAATCTAAAACATTTCATACTATTTAGATGATCAAAAATGTTTACTTTTTCCACTTATACAATCTTACACATGTTAAATTTTTTCTTCTTCATAATGTTATTTTTTCTAATGCTGCAATGCATCACTGATACACAAGAAATATAAAAAAGTAAAATTTTTCTGTTCCATTTGTTTTCCCATTAGGCAGCTGAATTTTGTTGGCTTTGTGACTGTTATTAGTCATATTTTGGTATGACAGAGTCTCTATGGGCTTTATTTCCACCATGCACACAGTAACATGGGCGTGATACCGCAGCTTAGAATCAGATATAAGATTTCAAACTAGTTGAATGCCACGAGAGAAAAACAGGAATTAAAACATTTTCAATAATTAACGACATATTACATATCATGAATAGAGTTGAGCGATACCGTCCGATACTTCAAAGTATCGTATCGGATGGTATCGGCCGATCTTTAAAAAAAGTATTGGTATCGCCGATTCCGATACCGGAAGTCCCATTCAAGTCTATGGGACTTCCGGTATCGGAATAAGAAAAACCCTTTCCTGCCCTTGTACAGCCTCTCTGGGGTCTGTACGGGCCTTTCGGGGGGCTGTGCCGGCCTGCCAGGGGGTCTGTGCAGGCTCCGGTGGTCTGTGCCGGCCTGCCGGTGGTCTGTGCAGGCTCCGGGGGGCTGTGCCGGCCTGCCGGGGGGCTGTGCCGGCCTGCCGGGGGGCTGTGCCGGCCTGCCGGGGGACTGTGCCGGCCTGCCGGGGGGCTGTGCCGGCTCCGGGGGTCTGTGCAGGCATCGTCCGATGGGACTACAAGTCCCATCGGGCGATGCCTGCTACCATGACAGTGATTGACACATTAGCCAATGATGGGACAGTAGTAGTCCCATCATCCGGCTAATGTGTTAAATGTAAAAAAAAAAAAAAAAAATTACATGCTACATACATACAACATGCATACTACATACATGCTACATTCATACTACATACTACATACTACATACATGCTACATTCATACTACATGCAACATACATACTACATATATACTACATGCATGCTACATACATACTACATGCTACATACATATCACATACATACTACATACATACTACATGCTACATACATACTACATATATACTACATGCATGCTACATACATACTACATGCTACATACATACCACATACATACTACATATATACTACATGCATGCTACATACATACTACATGCTACATACATACCACATACATGCTACATATATACTACATGCATGCTACATACATACTACATGCTACATACATACCACATACATGCTACATATATACTACATGCATGCTACATACATACTACATGCTACATACATACCACATACATGCTACATATATACTACATGCATGCTACATACATACTACATATATACTACATGCATGCTACATACATACTGCATGCTACATACATACTACATGCTACATACATACCACATACATGCTACATATATACTACATGCATGCTACATACATACTACATGCTACATACATACCACATACATGCTACATATATACTACATGCATGCTACATACATACTACATGCTACATACATACCACATACATGCTACATATATACTACATGCATGCTACATACATACTACATATATACTACATGCATGCTACATACATACTACATATATACTACATGCATGCTACATACATACTGCATGCTACATGCATGCTACATACATACTACATACATACTACATGCTACATACATACCACATATATACTACATACATACAATACATTCATACAATACATACATAGACATACAGTACATATAACATAGAGTAACATACTTACCAATACTTGTCACATTGTTCCCCGAAGCCATTGTCGTCTACGGAATAAATATTAACATAACAAACCACAAAAATACTCACCCACGATCCGAAGCAGTCCACGAGTGTGTCCCACGACGATCTTGGGTAGAGAACGGCAGCATCAGCTGTTGCTGCCGTTCTCTACGGGCTGCAGGAATCCAATGACGGAAGGTAGGTATCCTTCCGCACTGTATTCCTCCGCCACTTAAAAAAAAAAAAGTCCCTAGTCTCACTTTATGCCATTGCTGTGTGGGAAATTCCCACGCAGCAATGGCATAAAGTGAGACTAGGGACTTTTTTTTTTTTAAGTGGCGGAGGAATACAGTGCGGAAGGATACCTACCTTCCGTCATTGGATTCCTGCAGCCCGTAGAGAACGGCAGCATCATCTGATGCTGCAGTTCTCTACCCAAGATCGTCGTGGGACACACTCGTGGACTGCTTCGGATCGTGGGTGAGTATTTTTGTGGTTTGTTATGTTAATATTTATTCCGGAAAGACAATGGCTTCGGGGAACAATGTGACAAGTATTGGTAAGTATGTTACTCTATGTTATATGTACTGTATGTCTATGTATGTATTGTATGAATGTATTGTATGTATGTAGTATATATGTGGTATGTATGTAGCATGTAGTATGTATGTAGCATGTATGTAGTATGTATGTAGCATGCAGTATGTATGTAGTATGTATGTAGTATATATGTAGTATGTATGTAGCATGCATGTAGTATGTATGTAGCATGTATGTAGTATGTATGTAGTATATATGTAGTATGTATGTAGCATGTATGTGGTATGTATGTAGCATGTAGTATGTATGTAGCATGCATGTAGTATGTATGTGGTATGTATGTAGCATGTAGTATGTATGTAGTATGTATGTAGTATGTATGTAGTATGTATGTAGTATGTATGTAGCATGCAGTATGTATGTAGTATGTATGTAGTATATATGTAGTATGTATGTAGCATGCATGTAGTATGTATGTAGTATGTATGTAGTATGTATGTAGCATGCAGTATGTATGTAGTATGTATGTAGTATATATGTAGTATGTATGTAGCATGCATGTAGTATGTATGTAGCATGTATGTAGTATGTATGTAGTATATATGTAGTATGTATGTAGCATGTAGTATGTATGTAGTATTTTTTTTTTTTTTTTACATTTAACACATTAGCCGGATGATGGGACTACTACTGTCCCATCATTGGCTAATGTGTCAATCACTGTCATGGTAGCAGGCATCGCCCGATGGGACTTGTAGTCCCATCGGACGATGCTTGCACAGACCCCCGGACATCAGCACAGCCCCCCGGCAGGCCGGCACAGCCCCCCGGCAGGCCGGTACAGACCCCCACAGGGTGCACAGACCACCGGCAGGCCGGCACAGCCCCCCGGCAGGCCGGTACAGACCCCGGGCAGTCCACACAGCCCCCCGGCAGGCCGGCACAGCCCCCCAGCAGGCCGGCACAGCCCCCCGGCAGGCCGGCAGAGACCCCCGGAAGGCCCGAAATGACGGCGCATCATGATGCGCACACACCGCGCATCATGATGACGTCAGGCCGTCAATCAACTGAACTTCCGATTCCGATGCCGAATTCCGATATTGAAAAAATATCGGAAGTCGGTATCGGAATTCCGATACAGCAAGTATCGGCCGATACCCGATACTTGCGGTATCGGAATGCTCAACACTAATCATGACCAAAATTATTATGTGGCATATTATGGGCAGCAGTTGACTCAATGGATAGCACTGCAGTCTTGCAGCACTGGGGTCCTGGGTTCGAAGCTCACCAAGGACAACATCTGCAAGGAGGTTGTATGTTCTCCCCATGTTTGCGTGGGTTTCCTCCGGGTACTCCGGTTTCCTCCCACATTCCAAAGACATACTGATAGGGAATTTAGATTGTGAGCCCCATCGGGAACAGTGATGATAATGTGTGCAAATTGTAAAGCGCTGCGGAATATGTTAGCGCTATAAAAAGATTATTATTATATTGGCAATCTTGTGATGTATATTGCTCTATTCCATGCCAGTGGTACTTTATATGGAGTACAAGCAATTTGTGCTTGCTAAATACTTTGGCCTCAATGCATCATTGCTTTTTCTCCACTTTTCTGGAGTAATTTTCTCTTTTTCTGTGGTTCTAGAATGCGCGCCTTATTTTCTGTTTTGCACTACTTTTTACAATGTCTTTCTTTTTCAAGTCTTTTTGTGATTCATCTTTGATAACTTTGCTTATCCAGATGTCTTGCTCACAACCCAGATAGGCTGAGAGGCACCTTTCATGAGCACCAGTGAAGCAGCGCCAGGTCAGTCCAGTAGAACTGCCACTAGTTCCAACTTAGATATAAGTCCAGTCCTTTAACCCCTTAACCCCCAAGGGTGGTTTGCATGTTAATGCCTGGGCCAATTTTTACAATTCTGACCACTGTTTCTTTATGAGGTAATAACTCTGGAACTTTTCCATGAATCCCGGTGATTCTGACATTGTTTTCTCATAACATATTGTACTTCATGTTAGTGGTAAAATTTCATTCATATAACTTGCGTTTATTTGTGAAAAAGACAGAAATTTGTTGAAAATTTTGAAAATTTTGCAATTTTCCAACTTTGAATTTTTATGCTCTTAAATCACAGCTATGCGCACCCATAGACTATAATGGGTGTTTTGCTGTAAAAAAATGCATTGCATGCGCATGCGTTTTTTTGGGGCAAGTCGGACGCACAAAAAATGCAACAGGATGCATTTTGTGTGCCCGGGCGCACACTACAAAAAAACGCATGTGCATATAAACGCATACAAACGCATGTGTATGCACGCCTATGCACACCCATGTTAAAGTATAGGGAAAAAACACATGCTTTTTTTTGCGCTAAAAACAGCGCAAAAACACGCAAGTGTGAAACCAGCCTAAGGGGTCTATATGATAGAAAATACCCAAAAGTGACACCATTCTAAAAACTGCACCATTCAAGGTACTCAAAACCAGGTTCAAGAAGTTTATTAACCCTTCAGGTGCTTCACAGGAAGTTTTTGAATGTTTAAAAAAATGAACATTTGACTTTTTTTCACAAAAAAATTACTTCAGGTTCAATTTTTTTATTTTAACAAGGGTAATAGGAGAAATTATACTGCAAACGTTATTGTGCAATTTGTCCTGAGTACGCTGATACCTGATATGTGGGGGGGAACCACTGTTTCGGCGCACGGCAGGGCTTAGAAGGGAAGGAGCGTCGTTTCACTTTTTCACTGCAAAATTGGCTGGAATTCAGATTGGATGCCATGTCACGTTTGGAGAGCTCCTGATGTGCCTAAACAGTGGAAACCCCCCACAAGTTACCCCATTTTGGAAACTAGACCCCCCAAGGAACTTATCTAGGAGCACTTTGAACCTCCAAGGGCTTCACAGAAGTTTATAACGTAAAGCCATACAATTAAAAAATCATATTTTTTCCACAAAAATGATCTTTTCATCCCTAATTTTTATTTTCCCAAGGTATCAGGACCCAAAAAATTATTGTGCAATTTATCCTGAGTACGCTGTTACCCCACATGTGGGGGTAAACCACTATTTGGGCGCATGGCAGAGCTCAGAAGGGAAGTAGTGCCATTTGACTTTTTTGGCTGGAATTGAGATCGGACGCCATGTCGCATTTGGAAAGCCCCTGATGTGCCAAAACAGTGGAAACCCCCCAATTCTAACTCCAACCCTAACCCCAACACATCCCTAACCCTATCCCTAACCCTAGCCCTAACCCTAGCCCTAGCCCTAACCCTAATGGGAAAATGGAAATAAATACATTTTTTTATTTTATTATTTTTCCATAACTAAGGGGGTGGTAACGGGGGGTTTGAATTACTATTTATGGCGGTTTTTGTGTTTGGCAGCTGTCGCACGCTAAAAGACGCTTTTTATTGTAAATATAGTTTTTGCATCACCACATTTTGAGAGCTATAATTTTTCCATATTTTGACCCACCGAGTCATGTGAGGTCTTATTTTTTGCGGGATGAGTTGACGTTTTTATTGGTACCATTTTCGGGCATGTGACATTTTTTGATCGCTTTTTATTCCAATTTTTGAGACACAGAATGAACAAAAACCAGCATTTCATGAATTTCTTTTGGGGGGGTGCGTTTACACCGTTCCACATATGGTAAAATTGATAAGGCAGTTTTATTCCTCGGGTCAGTATGATTGCAGCAATACCTCATTTATGCTGTTTTTTATGTTTTGGTGCTTTTATGCAATGAAAACAATTTTATATAAAAAATAATTATTTTTGCATCGCTTTATTCTGTGAGCTATAACTTTTTTTATTTTTTTGCTTATGATGCTGTATGGTGGCTCGTTTTTTGTGGGACAAGATGATGTTTTCTGCGGTACCATGGTTATTTATATCCGTCTTTTTGATTGCGCGTTATTGCACTTTTTGTTCGGTGGTATGATGATAAAGCATTATTTTTTGCTTCGTTTCTTATTTTTATTTTTTAAAGGGTTCAATAAAGGGGTTAACTTGTGGGACAGTGTTATAGGGTGGGTCGCTATGAACGCGGGGATATCAAATATGTGTACTTTTATTGTTTTTTTTTTTATTTTCAAAAAATGAATTTATTAGGGAATATTTTTTATTTATTTATTTATTTAGCGATTTTTTAAAAATTATTTTTACACTCTTTTTTTTTTTTACTTTATTATATTGTCCCAAGGGGGACATTATTGTAATATGTCAGATCGCTGATCTGATTCCTTGCACAGCAGTGTGTCAGATCGGCGATCTGCAGGCACTGCCAGAGGCTTTCCCATGCCTGCGCTCAGCAGGCACTGAGGAAGCCGCCTCCCTGCAGGCCCCCAAAGGTTCCCGCTGCCATATTGGATCCGAGGACCTGCAGGGAAGGAGGCCCCCGCAGCATCACTGCACATAGCGCTGCTGCAGAGGTCTCAGGGAAGCACGGAGGGAGCCCCGTCCCTGCCGATGCTTCCCTGATCCTCTGGTACACTGCGATCATGTTTGATCTCAGTGTGCCGGGGGTCAAAGTGCCGGGGGCGGTCCGTGACCACCCCGACACATAGTGCTGGGTGTCAGCTGTGATAATCAGCTGATACCCGGCCGCGATCAGCGGCGCTCCCCACGGGAAGTGCCGCTGATTGCTATGACGTACTATTCCATCCTTGAGACTTAGGTCCCAGGTCACATGGACGGAATAGTACATCTAATGTAGGAAAGGGGTTAAGGGATTTACAACTTTTGGTGCTAAAAAGTCACAAAAACTTGTTAAAGACAAAAATGGTCATATTTGGATTGTGGTATTTAGTGACATTTTTTATGGTATTCAGTGACATTTCTCATGTTGCATAATTGTTGCAACATTTTGAATTGTAGAATCCACACCGAAATTCTGTAAAACATTTATGGCATGCAGCTTGTCACAAACAGGGGATGTGACCTTTGGCTGCACACAGCTTTCACAGGCACAGGGGGGCTTATCTTAGTTATTCCACCGCTGGAACCATGTGATAAAAAACAGCAAGCTAGTCTTGCCTAACAATTTAACAGTTTTAGTTATCCCACCAATGGCCCCAATATATTACAAGCTGTCGGAATTCATGGATATCCCACGTTTCAGTTCCACTTTGGAACTTGCAGCTCTCCGGCGCCCTCCTTACCCTCAGGTCAGTCAGGGAACTACTCCTAGGATAATTAGTCGCTGGACGGGATACTTGTTGTGCAATAGCTATTAGGCCCGCTTGTAGTGAGGGAGTTATAAATGCTTTGGCCGCAGCCACACAATTAGCTTATAAAACACGCTCAGTCACTGCCAGCACTACCCACCTAGCCAGAACACACTTTGCTGCCACCAGCTTCAGATTTCTCTTATTAATATGTAAAATTAATAGAGGGGTACGAAGAAAACCCAAATCAATAGCGTAATTAGCTTATAGGCACGTGAATTCATCACAGAGCAAAGAGACAGAACTAATAAATTTTATAGTTTATTCCCAAAAGATGGGCAGTGTTTACAGAAGATAAAAAGGGTTTTACGATATGAGACAAAAACAGTATGTACAATTCAAGTACAAATAAAAGGGATTTAAAAGAACAGAGATACACTTACATATTGCTTAGATCATTTCAGTCAAAACCATGCTGAGGAGGAGCCAGACATCACCATGCATTTTAGATTATATTGCCACAGAATCCCAAGCTAGACTGAGGGAGGGGATAGGGGAGAATACTTTATACTTTTGGGCTGGTGACATCACTAAAGGGGCTGGCTTATGACAGTCCTCCCCTTTCTCAAAGTACAGATTTGGGTTCTGAAAACTTATAACCATCATATCTAGGCTTTAGAACCTAGCAGAATATCGGCAGGACCATCATTCATCTTATATTGAAATTAGCTTTGTAATGACATCAAACACTAGCTGTCTATTCCTTTCTGTACAGGATAAATCCATTTCTCTGGTTCTGTTGGTGCTAGAATTTAGCAAGAACCACTGTAGTGAAGCCCGATCGGATCACGTCCCAATATGTAATTTCCATATTTCTGTCACAGACGGGGCCCAAGGTATGCCCACTTTACTATCTCCCATCTAATATATAAAGCTCAAGTGTGTGTATGTATGAATGTATGTCCGGGATTGGCATCCGCACCGTCGCAGCTACAGCCACAAAATTTGGCACAGTCACACATCTGGACCCCAAGAGTGTCCTAGGCTATGCTGTGAGGCGAAATTTTAACCCCGTGTGTTCCAATTCACCAAACAATGTAGCCCCTATCTACATAATGGGGGAAAAGTTTGTGTGTATCAAGCCCCGACCCTCGTATGATGTCATAATGGTTGCCATGGCGACGCTGATGTCATCACAGGTTGCAAGCCCCACCACTCATTATGATGTCATAATGGTTGACTATGGGATGGAGGATGTGTGATGGGTATATGGGCACAGGACTATGGGATGGAGGATAATTATAATTTGTTATAACTAACCACAGTTAGTTACTATGCCCGGGCAGCGCCGGGCTCTTCAGCTAGAATATATATATATATATATATATATATATGAGAAGCACATATTCTATTAGACAAAGAACCTTCTTTCATGGCTAATTAACACTCCTTTGGGAGGGGAGGGGGGAGGAAGGAGCTAGTGTAGTGTTACAAGCTGTGAATGCAGATGCAGGTGGGGGAAAGGAAGGGGGGTCGAATCTACAGCATGTGTGAGTGTGAATAGAAGAGTCTGGAATGTTCCAGAAACAGTGATAATCAGGGGAATCTTACATCATATTTTACATTATCGTTACGCAGCTTATGGACATGCAATGGATTTTCAAATCAGTTGCAGAATCTCCAACAAAATCTGCCTAGGCTTCAGTGGTATTTTTTTAAATCAGAGTTTCATCAGTTTAGTCAGAGTATTAGTTTTTACCATCAGAGTTTGGCCAAAAGTTTCATCAATTTTTTGCTATTTAGCAGTCTTTGAAAAGCAGACGGCTCTCAGATGGCATCTGAGTGATGCCCGATTTTCTTCTTATAGATTTGCATTGCTAATTTTGATCCGGCACTCAGAATAAGGCTGAAGTCACACACAACATCAAAAAAAATCAGTCCGATTTTGACGGACCACAATAGCATAAATGTTTCATGAACAATGATCCGTCTGTCATCCGATTGGAATGGGAGGATGCGATTTTCTTGCATCTGAGCGTCCCTGTGACATCCGTTTGACATCCGTCTGCAGAGATTTTGTCGGCGGCTTGCAAAATGGACATATAATGAAGCCCAATGACAGATTAAAACACAAATGAAAGAATAGATATATAAACATAGAATACATATATACGGTACAGACCAAAAGTTTGGACACACCTTGCCAAGAGTGTGCAAAGCAATAATCAAAGCAAAAGGTTGCTACTTTGAAGAACCCAGAATATAAGACATATTTTCAGTTGTTTCACACTTTTTTGTTAATTATATAATTCCACATGTGTTAATTCATAGTTTTGATGCCTTCAGAGTGAATCTACAATTTTCATAGTCATGAAAATAAAGACAACTCTTTGAATGAGAAGGTGAGTCCAAACTTTTGGTCTGTACTATATATATACACTCACTGGCCACTTTATTAGGTACACCTGTCCAACTGTGTGTTAAGACTTAATTTCTAATCAGCCAATCACATGGCGGCAACTCAGTGCATTTAGGCATGTAGACATGGTCAAGACAATCTCCTGCAGTTCAAACCGAGCATCAGTATGGGGAAGAAAGGTGATTTGAGTGCCTTTGAACGTGGCATGATTGTTGGTGCCAGAAGGGCTGGTCTGAGTATTTCAGAAACTGCTGATCTACTGGGATTTTCACGCACAACCATCTCTAGGGTTTACAGAGAATGGTCCGAAAAAGAAAAAAAATCCAGTGAGCGGCAGTTCTGTGGCCGGAAATGCCTTGTTGATGCCAGAGGTCAGAGGAGAATGGGCATACTGGTTCGAGCTGATAGAAAGGCAACAGTGACTCAAATTGCCACCCGTTACAACCAAGGTAGGCAGAAGAGCATCTCTGAACGCACAGTGCGTCGAACTTTGAGGCAGATGGGCTACAGCAGCAGAAGACCACACTGGGTACCACTCCTCTCAGCTAAGAACAGGAAACTGAGGCTACAATTTGCACAAGCTCATCGAAATTGGACAGTAGAAGATTGGAAAAACGTTGCCTGGTCTGATGAGTCTCGATTTCTGCTGCGACATTCGGATGGTAGGGTCAGAATTTGGCGTAAACAACATGAAAGCATGGATCCATCCTGCCTTGTATCAACGGTTCAGGCTGGTGGTGGTGGTGTCATGGTGTGGGGAATTTTTTCTTGGCACTCTTTGGGCCCCTTGGTACCAATTGAGCATCGTTGCAACGCCACAGCCTACCTGAGTATTGTTGCTGACCATGTCCATCCCTTTATGACCACAATGTACCCAACATCTGATGGCTACTTTCAGCAGGATAATGCGCCATGTCATAAAGCTCGAATCATCTCAGATTGGTTTCTTGAACATGACAATGAGTTCACTGTACTCAAATGGCCTCCTCAGTCACCAGATCTCAATCCAATAGAGCATCTTTGGGATGTGGTGGAACGGGAGATTCGCATCAGGGATGTGCAGCCGACAAATCTGCGCCAACTGTGTGATGCCATCATGTCAATATGGTCCAAAATCTCTGAGGAATGCTTCCAGCACCTTGTTGAATCTCTGCCATGAAGAATTGAGGCAGTTCTGAAGGCAAAAGGGGGTCCAACCCCTTACTAGCATGGTGTACCTAATAAAGTGGCCAGTGAGTGTATATATATATATATATATATATATATGTCATTGAGACACACTATATATATAAACATATATATATATACAGTATATTTATATTTCATATAGTTCTACATAGCATAATAGCCGCTAATTCAATTGCTGGCTTCTGTAAAATCATTCCCCAACCCGACATGAAATGACACATGGATTACATACAGTAAACCATTTAATTTCATTTATTTTTTTATATGTTCCTGACTAATAATTAGATTAGGGTTTGTGTGTAAAATTTGGGACATCTAGGTGTTAACTAAAGGGGTTAATTCACTTGAAAAAAATTGCATGGGCTCCCACGGTTAAAGCGCAACCAGAGAGAGAAAGCCAGTGAGTGAGGGCATCTTTTAATAGCCTTGAGAGGGACTATTGTTTTTGCCCCCCCGGCTACAAAAACCTGCCCCCAGACACCCCAAAAAAGGCGCATCTATAAGATACATAAATGCTCAATAATGTTGAGGTCTGGGGATTGTGGGGGCCAGATGAGATGCTCAACTTCATTAGAATGTTCCTCGTGCCATGCTTTAACGATTCTAGCTGTATGAATTGGTGCATTATCATCCTGAAAGATGGCGTTCCCCTCCGGGAACAGTGCTTGAACCATAGGATGCACTTGGTCGCCCAAAATGCCTAAATAATCTCGGCTGTTAATTCTTCCATGAAGAGATATCATTGGCCCAGCGGATCTCCACGAAATAGCACCCCAGATCATCACAGAACCTCTGCCATGCTTTACGGTTGGGAGAAGGCAGTGTGGATGGAATGCTTCTTTCGGCTGTCTCCAAAAGTACACTCGGCCGGAGGTCGGAAATATGGTAAACGATGATTCGTCTGAGAATATCACGTTTCCACTGCTCGAGGTACCAATTCTGGAGGTTTCTACACCACTCTAAACGCTTGGAAACTTTTGTCATTGAGAGCAGCGGTTTTCTAATTGCAGCTCTTCCATGGAATCCAGATTTGTGCAGCTCCCGACCAAGAGTTTCCATGGAAACTGGGTTCTGTAGGTGTTCATTGAGCTCATCAGTGATTTTCGGAGCCGTGGTCTTGTGATCCTCTCTCACAATTCGCTTTGGAGTCCAACAGTCTCTCTCAGTCAACTTTGACTTTTGGCCCGACCTGTGCTTTGCTGCGGACGATTTTCCTTCTCTTTCAAACGCAGTCATTACTTTGGAGACAGTACCTCTTGACACGCCAAGCATTCGGGCACTTTCTGTTACACTAGCGCCTGCCATACGAGCACCAATTATTTGGCCTCTTTGAAAATCCGAGAGGTCTGCCATTGGTATCAGGTTTTCATCAATGTTCTTACAATTCTACAAAACAAACAGTTAATTTACATACACATATCACATAACACAAATAATCACCTACAAAACATTACAAAACATGACGAAACCATATGTCACGGTTTGCATGTTTATAACATGTTCGAAGATTATGATGCCAAAACGTTAGGTGTTTCCATTATTTTGTCCAACCCCTGTATATATATATATATATATATATATATATATATATATATATATATACACAAATACACATTATGTATGTATATATATCTATATATGTATTCTATGTGTCTATATCTATTCTTTTTTTTATTTATTAAACATGTCAGTGTGATTTTATTGCATTGCAAAATGAATTGCCGGCTTTTGTTAAAGGACACCGGGTGCGATTTTCTCGCAAGTCACACTTGTGGTCCGTTTGTAATCCGATTTTTTAGCGCACCCATAGACTTGCATTGGCGAGTCCGATCCGATAATCAGTGACAATCGCAGCATGTTTTGATTGTCTCGGCCCGAGGAAAATGGCCGCGGAAAAATCGGATGATGGGAGCTGCCTCATAGATTAACATTGGGACGATTGCAATGCGATATTTATCGCATTGCACTCGTCCGTTTTTGTCGCTGTTGTGACTCCGGCCTAAGATTGGACATTTCTCCATGATTTTGCGAAAATCACTCAGTCCGCAAAATAATTAATGAACAGTCTCACAGACTGTCATAGGTACAACTGCTATGCGCGAAAAACACGGAAAACACTCACATAAGAAAAGCTGACAAGTGAATGAGCTCAAAATTTAGTTGCAGGTTTTGGTCTAAAGTTTAAGGGTCTCTGCACATGTTGCTGATTTGTCACAGATTTGTCGCTTTTGTGCAGATTTATCACAAAAACTGAAGGGTTTCTTGTTTCCAGCAAAGTGAATGAGAATCCTGGAGTCTCATGCACACATTGCTTATTTTTGACTTGCAGATTTGGAGCAGAATTAACTGCAGCATGTCAATTCTTTCAGCATTTTTGCTCTAGATTTTACTCATACTGAGTGGGAAAAAATTTGCACCAAAAATGCAAGTAAAATAGTATAAAAAACACAAGAGATGCAGAAATGGTGCAGAAATTTCTGCACCAAATACTTAAGCGTGCACACACCCTTATGCTAATTGCACAGTATGGAGGATGGCACTGGAGAGATCATTATTATATCCAAGGGATCAAGTGGTATGCTCTCCTCACTTGAAATACGTGATGTTTTGCACCCCCTGAGGACAAGTAGGATTGGCTTGGCACAGTTTTATCCAGACATCCCTTGGCCACAGAGGCCCAGGAAGGCATGGGGAGTGAGAGAATGTGGCCCATGCAGTCTCTGGCTTGGCACTACACTTGCTCACAACCCAGATAGGCTGAGAGGCACCTTTCACGAGCACCAGTGAAGCAGCGCCTGGTCAGTCCAGTAGAACTGCCACTAGTTCCAACTTAGATATAAGTCCAGTCCTTTAACCGGATTATATCGGTTCAGAAACCAGTCCCGGTAGAATGGAAAGTTAAGCCAAGATCATGTGGATTTGTGAATCGAGATGGAAAAGCAACCCAAGGTGAAATTATATGTGTAATATGTAATAGCCTTAAGGGCACATGACTAAACACTATATACACATATAATCGTCAGTTATGCAAATACAATACTGGTAGGACAAAGTATGCAGAATTTAAGTGTCAATTACTAGTCAGATGAAAAGTCTGGCTTGTGGGGGAGGAGCTGCCACATGGGAGGATAGTGATTCCCTGTGTTCCTTGACTTCTCCCCACAGGAGAAAAAGCAATAGGCAATGCTTTACATAAGCACATAACCCTGTGAGTCATTCCCCTCCTGTCTTCTGAACTGAACCTAAATCTCTTCACCATGTCTCTAGCAGCTAATAGATGGTCCATAGAGAATGTTTTTGCACCATTGGATCCCACCAGGCCCCTCATTCACGTTGAGACTAAACACAGATTTGCTACCTGGCTCCTACCAGCTATTCTACATAACTAACGACCCTGGGGTGCTAGAGCAGATTGAAACACTGGAAGACATATTCTCCTTATGAAATCCTAGCTGTCTGAACCAAGCAGTTACACTGCATGGACTCCATTTTGCAAGCAAGCCTTTTGTCCAGAGCATAGCTGTCCCATGGTGTGAGATGTGTCACTCACAGCATTTTGAGGCTTGACTACCCTCTGAGCTAGGTGTACTGTTACAATTGCACAAACAAAGGGGGTTTTATAATCCCATGCCAAATAGGATGCAAGTGATTGACATGGATGATATCTCCAATATTCTTCATACATAGCATATGATTTCATACTGTCTGTGAATTTCACCTGATACAGGTCAATAATAGCATTAGTTAAAGTAAAGCCACGTATCACACTATTTACAGTAGAAATAATGAAGAATGGAGAACAAGTCTGCTAATACAAAATGATCATAGTAATAAAACGTTTGCATTTACATGCATATTATTCTATCTATTACTGTTACTCCATTGTATCATTCACAACAAAAGTCACCATGTGACCACAGCTATACAAATCACATCTTTGAGGTCACATACGGTCACTATCTAGTGCTTTAAGGACAACATTGGATCATTCTGAGATCCACAATGAACTTCTGGAGTGAGTTTGCAGCACTGAAAGTAAAGGGGCTGAATAATATTGTACGCCCCACTTTTCAGTATTTTAATTTCCACAAAAATGTAAAAGAACCAATATTTTTCGTTCAACTTCACAATTGTGTTCCACTTGTTGATTCTTCACCAAAAATTAACATTTGGTATCTTTATGTTTGAAGCATGATATGTGGGAAAAGGATGAAAAGTTCCAGGGGACTGAATACTTTCGCAAGGCACTGTATGTATTGTTAAAGCTTTATATGAAAAAAAACTGACATGATCTTCTTCTGCCACATGTACACATACACTGTACATCATATTTAGTAAACTTAAACCACAAAAATAAAAATCCATCATCAGTTAATAATAATAATCTTTATATAGCGCTAACATATTCCGCAGGGCTTTACATTTTGCACACATTATCATCACAGTCCCTGAGATGAGGCTCACAATCTAAATTCTCTATCTCTTTTTAATGTGGGAGGAAACCCACGCAAACATGGGGAGAACATACAAACTCCTTACAGATGTTGTCCTTGGTGGGATTTGAACCCAGAACTCCAGCGCTGGAAGGCTGAAATGCTATCCACTGAGCCACCGTGCTGCCTGGTTCAATAAAAAGCAACAGTTTTCCTTGCAACCAATCACTAAGCATCTCTCATTTCACCAGAGCTGGTTAAAAGAAGCTGATCTGTGATTGGTTGCTATGAGCAAGTTTTCCCACTTGACAACACCTCAGCAGACACTGACCAGGTGGGAGAAATCTAGGATCCCTGGAAACATAAGCTCCCAGCCATTGTCTGCCCCCCAAAAAGGAGCAGAGAGCACATGACAGAAATGAATCCCCCCTCCCGTGCCTATATACCATCACACATCCTCCATCCCATAGTCCCATAGGCACATCTTTCCTCTGAAAGGGATCATTGGTATGGAAGTCAGGGCAAATCCATCCAGCGCTTTAGATATTTGTCACCTGCACACAGGCTAGGTCACAAATGTCTAATCGCTGAGGGGCCGCTCATCAGTAGAATAGGGGTCAAGATCCTGGTCTATGTTCAACTATGAAGCTCTAGTGGAACTGAATAAGGCGGATCAGGGTCCTGGTTTTAGTCATTTGTTTGGGTCCCGATGGCAGGACCATTAACAGTCTGTTGGTAGTCCCCAAGTGATCAGTTCTTACACGATGAGGGATATACAATCGGATATACCTTTATATGTTCTTTCACTTTTTATACGAGGCAATTTGATTATTTTTATGCCAACATTACCAGTCCAATCACTTGAGGAATCAGTGTTTTACTCATTTGTTGGGTGATTGTTTCTATGGGCCTGTACCAGGAGCGTTCTCCGGCCCCAGTGGAAAGGTCTCATCTAGAGAGCTGTAAATACAGAACCGAACTTAATAAAAGGGTAGTAAGTTGTGACTAGAGAAAAACAGTTCATTCCCTAATGTATTTAGTAAATATTTCATATTAACAGAAGAAGAGTTGAAGGTGAGCTGTGGTTTGAGCCAAAACACAATGTACTTTATATTATTGAGGTATACAATTTACCAATATACTTTCAGCATCAACTCCTCTTTGTTTTCAAGATCTTTGCTTGAAGTCATGCTCTCGAAACGGTCTTTGCTTAGATTTACCACGACACATTTCATCCATACACGCTTGGTAAAGTTATGGAGCACATCCGTGTCTTACAGCAAGTTAATAATTATATATCTACAATTCATCATTTTCAATGTTTCTAGATTCAACTGAAGGGTAAAGGAGGCTGCAATCTATAAATTGTTACACTTGTAGAGTTACAGGATTTAAAGAGATCATGTCACCCCCAAAAGTCAAATGAAACCAATTATACAGAAGCAATGTCGCTTTTACTTTTGTAGCTTTATATATTACATATATAAATGAGGGGTTTTCAGTGCACCCTTGGTGTGGCCAAAAGCTCAGTGCACTCTTACATCCTCTCATTTACAAACTTCTGCACCCCACATTATGTGGATTGAGAGCCACTTCCTAAAGGGTGTTATTATTTTATAGTAAATCTTACTATTGCATGAAAACGTGCAATCGTATGTCACTGGTCCCCTTGTCCGTAGTATGTAGGATCTCCAAGTTTGTGCTGGACCCATCCAAAGCCCATATTAAGCAGAATATAAAGTATGAAGTAGGATAGAGGGAATTGTAGGTAAATTAGGGCAACGATGGACCTCTCAATGAATCACTCGATTATGAGCGCTTATAACCACGATTATGGCACTCAGTGTGACACAGGATGTCACCTTATGATATTAAAAGTTTTTACAAAATAGACAGCCCCTTTAAGGTATTAAATAATTAAATGCATTTGTCTGGTCCTATACAGGTCCTGTAAAAACAGAGTCTATGATGCTGGTATAAACCAATGTTATACTGTGTATTACCCCAGACACATTAACATTCTCATCCATGTATTGATTCTGATCATTCTAACCCTAGATAACCCTAGACGGTTCTGCAGCCTCCAAATCATCAAACAACGTACAGTGTGATATGTAAGAAACATAACATGATAAGTTGAGCGAACCAACATCCACTTTAGTTTCTCTCCCTCTCTCCTGCTCGTCCCTGGGGGTGTCTCACCATAGTGTTATATATACTTTGCAATTTCAGGGATTATCACATGTCTCAACTGAACAGCGTTATCCCGCGAGAGCAACCATTTTGTCTTTTTTTTTCAGCTTAGACTCTATATTGTGCAAGGGAAAAGATCATCAAATGAATGAACTGTTTTTAGCGTGAAGAAAAATTGATAGCAAGATGTCAGGTTTGTATTTTGGGACATATTATAGCGTTATATACTGTATTCAATATGTATAGACAATGCCCCAGAATCAATGATTATATATGGGAGGTCACTTATTTGGTTTGTAGCTTTGTATAGGGGTTAGATTAGTAATTAAACTCATTATAGTTTTAAAAAATAGTATGTCATGTATTTCTATTACTTTTTCACACAGGTAATGATAAAATATGGATAATTCCAGTGGCCATTGTCATATCCTTAATAGCTGTAGCTATTAGTGCATGGATTTTGCGTTGTATCTGGTAAGTTACCAATCCCATCTATGTATAATAGTGATGAGCGAGTATACTCATTGCTCAGGTTTTTCCGAGTGTGCTGGGGTGTCCTCCGAGTATTTTGGTGTGCTCGGAGATTTAGTTTTCGTCGCCTCATTTGCATGATTTGTGGCTGCTAGACAGCCTGAATACATGAGGAGATTCCCTAACAAACAGGCAATTTGCCCCACATGTATTCAGGCTGTCTAGCAGCCACAAATCATGCACCTGTGTCGACAGAAACTAAATCTCCGAGGACGCCAAAATACTCGGAGGTCACCCAAGCATGCTTTTTCCGAGCAACGAGTATACTTGCTCATCACTAATAATAGTCTTTACTATAAGGCTACAGACATTAAATAACAAGATATCCCCTACCAATGGGAAACAAGTAATAGCACAACTCAGCAAGCAGTATATATCATCAAAATTCCCTGTCTCAACTATTAAGTAAGATTTAGGGACCAAAAGAGTTTTAGCAAAAATAATAAATTTTATTATACAATAATTAAAAACAGAAACAGAGTATCAATGCTAACGCAGGCAGTGGTAGATATAGGCCATAAATAACATCTACAATAAATAATAGTGAAGGGTTTTTGTTCCTCCCTTTCACAATATTCAGTGATAGGTCACATCCATTGCACGCAAAATCTATCGAGACGTCTCCTGAGGAAGCCAAGGCGTAACGCGCGTAGAGACGGCAGGCAGCGGCAGCAGTTAGTAACCACATTGTAAGTGTCACTTCATTGTTTAGCTTAATATGCATTAATTTGCACTCCATCTTGTTTAATATACAACAGTCTGCACTCGCCTTTGTACTTTTCACAGCGAGTTAATCCTCGCTTATTTAACGTTATGGCAATTGACATGTGTGCTTATTTTTAACCTTTGCCACGTTATGGAAGGCGGTGGTCCGTAGTACTAGTTGGTTATTACTCGTACAGTTATTAGTCCTTGTACTTGTCTAGCTCTTTTAGTGCAGCATTTTGAAACTGGTTATTTATGCGGTGAAAACCGCTTCCTGTTGCAATGCACATTATGCAGCAACGCTTTTGCTGCTTGTTTTAGCTGAGTCTATCTATATTTAACGTGGGAGTGTTATCTTAATTGGGTAAAAGAAATGTATATTACCTCTTACGATTTAGTAACATGCTAGATAGATTTTGCGTGCAATGGATGTGACCTATCACTGAATATTGTGAAAGGGAGGAACAAAAACCCTTCACTATTATTTATTGTAGATGTTATTTATGGCCTATGTCTACCACTGCCTGCGTTAGCATTGATACTCTGTTTCTGTTTTTAATTATTGTATAATAAAATTTATTATTTTTGCTAAAACTCTTTTGGTCCCTAAATCTTACTTAATAGTTGAGACAGAGAATTTTGATGATATATAAGGCTACAGACATGTCTGTTTATTCCTTATGTGTGACCTTCAGCCCATAGTAAATACTGTATATTAGAGGCAGAAGTACCAATTTGACTCCTTGTGGTCCATGGTCCGAGAGCGACTGTAATATCTGTCCCCCTTAGAGGAAAAGTTGAGAAGAATAACAGGAATGTATGATATAATTAGAGAGAACAAGTGTCAAGGTCAAAAATAGAAAACATAAGATAAACTGTGCACTAGATATTAGGCTACGCACCCACAATCAGGAATAGCAGCGTTCTACATTATAAGCGCTAGAAATAGAAATCCCATGCCCACTGTGCTGCTACTTACCGCTTCATAAACTCACCGCGGTGCAGGTTTATGAGCCGCAGCATGTCAATTTCTGTAGCGGAGACGCTAATCTTCGCAGCGCTTTATGACCAACTGAGTCTCATTACATGAGTTGAATTTGCATCTACTGACAAACAAGTGCAGCAATTAGAATGCAGCGAAAATACACTGCTTCCAAAACTTTACTATTCCTGATCATGGGGACGAACCCTTATACACATAAAATGTTACAACTGCGTACACATTGCCCTCCACAAGCTTTTATCAGTAATTTTCTGTGGTATCATGAATTTAAATCTTCTATTTTACTTGTATTTAAAGGTTAAAAGTGCAACGTAGGAGACATGATAAACTCATGAAAAAATTATTTCCTGACTCAGGTAATGATAATAGGAAGAAATAAATGATATTTACAGATGGAGCCGTTCTTAATATGACAAAGCGATCAAATTAACGATGCAGAAAGATATTGTGAACAGGTTACTAGGATGCAACATGCAGATGGAGACAAGGCGGAATTAACCAACTAAGTTATTTATTGCCCCTAACACGGAAGTGAAGGTGTTAATTATGAAAGTTTGCCATTTTTTCAGATACAGGGTAACAAGTCACACAATATTAGATGTAATGGAGCTACCAGCAATTAATACAATGATAGACCGTCACTGTAATACTGGGTTTTGGCCACAAGATGGGGACATAGAGTAGTGAGAAAAGGACTCAACAACAGGCCTTAGGCTAGGGAAACTGCATAGTTATGGTGGGCAGAGTTATGGGACTGGGAAGGGGATTTTCAGAAGGAGGAGAAATAAGGAAGAAGAGTCCCAGGGGTAGGGCAGACACCCAGGAGGAGGAGAGAATCTGGAAGAGCTCAGGAGAGGATGGAGGAAGGAGAAGCTCAGGAAAGGCAGAAGAGAAAGAGACAGTGACTCGGAGAGGGGGGTGGCCCTGAGAGGACAGCTGCAGGATGAGATGGCAGTGACTAACGGAGGCCTGGGGTACAGGATGGCTGGACACTGGAGCATGAGTAAATGTTACAGCAAGCAGACACGGACGGGGAAGCCCTGTGGCCATGGACCTAATGGCAGCCACAGTGAAGGAACCTAGGGGTCTTTTCCGAACAAGAGCAGAAGGGAGGTGACAGGTACCCAGGCCAGGGAGCAGAAGCAGTTGTGTCTGCAGTGGATGTCAAGAGGACACCCAATAAAGTTGGACCTGATTGAACGGATTTCTGCATCTGTCTCCAGTCTGTTCTGCAGCCGAAAGGGACCGCCCCCCAGTCGGCACACGTACTACACCGGCACTAGAAGTACAGACTGCTTTTAAATAAGATGGGGGAATATAGTAATTGAGAAGGGGTTGTCTGAGTAATGGACAACCACATCAATCCATTACAGTCATTTACAAAAAAACTTTCTTGTTGTTCCGTAGAGAATTCCTCCTCTGACACTGATGAGACAGAAGACAGATTCGGTCACAACTGTGATTGATTAAATGAGGAAAAGAATATTTTTCAGATAAGGACATCAAAATCTGGAGAAATAACATCAAAGTTTTTATGATAATCAGCAAATAACAGTTAAATATTAAAAAATAAAGCTAGTATGAAAAAAACACGCACATGATATTTTTCTTCCATATTCACATATACATCATATTTAGCAAACATAAACCAGTAAAAAGTCCATATTGGATGTAGCAAAAATCTTTGAAAAAATAGGGCTACTTGAAAATGAATATTTCCTGCAAAATGTTCAAAAACTTGGTAAAACTTGGTGAAACCCAGTGTACCAAATTGTGAGACTGATGCACCAGGTAAAAGCTGCTAATGTCTTTGTTATGGTTTATGTATATGTCAGAAAACATGAAGCAGAGTACAGTGTCAAACCCAACAGTGTTTATCAGCAGCCATATTGATAATTTGCATGCAAATACCTATGTAAACATATATGTCAGTCTAATTGGAAGTGTGGTGGCAAGGAAAAATGAGGCTATATTCTCCCTTCAGCTGCTTACTTCCAGTCATCAGTGCAGTGTCAGGGCTGTGAACAATCAACCGTCATAGCCAGCGATCCTTGATTGACATTCAGCTCTACACGATATATGTAGCGTAGGATGTCAGTCAATCACAATGGGAATGATTGCAGAGCACTCAGTATCTAGTGAGTGCTGACTGTTTATAGCACTGGCACCGATCTATTTACTCCCTGAAGCTACAGTTCCAATTAGGCCGCCATATGTGTTTAAAGAGTATTTACCTGCAAATTACTACTTGGGATACAATTAAATACAGTTTCTTCTTCTTTTGCTGACATGTTTCCTTTAAAAGTGTCACCAGCAAAGACATTTATCAGATATCCATAGGATGTGTAATAAATGTCTGAATGTTGAGCATCCAACTGATTGCCTATAAGAGGAGATCATGGTCTTGGTCTATGCTCAACCATGACACTTAATTTATTAGTGGAGGAAGTGAGGAAAAATTGATGATTAGGACACTTGACCTAGTGATTGGTAGGAGTCCAAGTGGTAGGACACTCAACAATCTGGCCTTTATCATTTATAGAAAGGCAAAAAAAAGTATGCATTGATAAATGCTGGGTGTCACGCTCACCTCCTCCCCGGTGCCTGGCACGCTCATCTCCCCGGCTCTGGTCAGCTCTGCGGCTTCTGCGGCCGCTGTCCTGACCGCCGCTGTCCCTGCTACCTCTGCCCGGGCTCCTGTCACTGCCGCTCCATCTGCCGATGCCGCGGCTCCACCGCTTGCGGCGCCTTCGGTCCCCGCCGCCTCCTGTGCCTTCACACTGCCTGGTGCTCTCGGCGCGTCCGGTCCTCTCGGTCCACCCCCTCAGCTGGCACCTGTCAATCATCCTTCCTGCGGCCAGCCCTTCTCCTTCACACAGGCGTACAGCTAGATATGCCCGCTAGACCTGGCGTCCTATCTCCTGGCCCCATGGTACTGCTGCACTCTGACCCGGAAGTTCACCAGCATGCTCTATATCAGGCAGCTTCACCCTATGCTCTCTGCCTGACTATCATTTGTGGTATCGGGTCCACGCACTCCTGCGCTCCTCTTGTCTCTGTGCTGTGCACCACTCCGTGGCCTCCGCTGACTTCCCTGTTTGTGACTTTCCTGTGTTCCCTCCTAGATACAGTCTGTTCCTGCCTCCGTCTTCCTGCTTCTGTGTCTCGTCTTGCACCGGTTCCTGCCACCCGCCATTGCCATTCACGTCTGCCATCCACCGCAGTCTCTGCAGCCATCCCTGTGGCCGTCGCCATCTCCCATCTAGTCGCCTGCACCCTCCTGCCTGCATACTCTCCCCGTTGATCCCAGGTATCAGCTACCGCGGCGATAGTCTCCCTTGGGTCTGCCCCTAACGCCCCCTGTATAGGGGATGGTCCACCTGGTCAGCTCGCCCGAGGGATGTTCGTCGTTGCGGTCCTGAGGGTTCACTTCCGGAGGTCCCCAGTCTCACACTGGGGATGAGCGAACGTGCTCAGTGATTTACAGTTATCACTCGAGTATCATGGTGCTCGGATGTGCTAATTAATCAGCAAGTAATGGGTGATGCTCAATGTAAAACTCGAATCCCCGTCCCCTATCTTTGGTGCCTGTGGCACATCTAATGTGGGGATTGCCTGTGAATCATTGTAATGCAGTAGTCATCTTGGTTGTGGCATTACTGTGATTGGCTGCCAGTCTGACATCATCAGGGATTACAAAAGAATAGGCGCAGAGTTTGCGTATTTGTGTGCATGGTGGAAAATTTTACAGGAGAAAAATCTAGATAATCAGACTCCACCAATGGGACAACAGTGGGCATGTCTTATGGGATATATTTATATAGACCTTTGGACAGCTGAAAACTTCAGATTTTGCTCCTGTATCCTGATGCACGATCGATCTTCACATGGAGAGCTTTTATTTCAACCTGGATTTAGATATAAAGATGTTTCTTGTCTTTGCTTTTGCTTGTGAGCAACAAAGGAACAGAGAAAGATGGAGAAGACTGCATCGGCGTTATTGGAGACACCCCATTATTGAAGTCCGGGAGAGCCATGGAGCCTACCACACCCTATACAGCGAGCTCAATGCCAACCCGGAGAAATTTGCAGAGTATTCAAGGATGTCTCAAGAGACCATCCGGGATTTGCTTGGTCATGTCCAAGGAGCCATACGGAGACAGGACACCCAGGTCCGTAGAGCGATTCATGCTGAGGAACGTCTCCTGGTCACATTAAGGTACGTAATATTTAAAAAAAAAACGCCTGTCATAATTATTATTGTTCTGCCTTGTATTATGTTTTTTTTCCTTTATCTGTAGCTAAACCCCATCATATTATAGTTCTTAATTTTTTTCTTTCTCTGTTTGACAGATTCCTGGCTACCGGAGAGAGCTTATCATTAGTGTTGAGCGATACCATCTGATATTGAGAAATATCGGATCGGATTGGATCGGCCGATATCCAAAAAGTTTCGGGAATCGCCGATTCCGATCCCGGAAGTCCCATTCAAGTCAATGGGACCGAAATATCGGAATTAAAAAAAACCCTTTCTTTCCTTGTAGGCTAATTCTACATGAAGAAAAACAACTAAGAATAATGTAGAATGTATTGGGGGAGGTGGAGGAGACATTAAAGGCATAGAGGTTTAGCTCAATCAAATGGAATAGCAGGAATAATTTTTTTTCTTAAGACGTTCGGAGTTACAAAGATATTGACTATGTTAACCTCTTTTATATTTTGTCAGATATGTATGTTTCACTACTTCCATGCTCTTCACTTTCTTTTTTACTTCTCCCACACTTTCTCCTTCATGATCCTCAGCAGCAGCAGCAGCAGCATCTTTTTCATCAACTTCTTCTACACGTTATTCATCTTCTTCTTCTTCACATTCTTCCTATTATTCTTTTTTTTACATTATTCATATTTTTCTTATTCAACTATTATTATTCTTCATATTCTACTTCTTCATCTTCTTCCTATTCTTCTTCATATTCTTATTTGTGACAGTCATTCCTGTAGTTGTTATCTATAAAAGTTTGAAGATTACACCTTTCGTTCTGCGTGTCACAAAAGATTTACAACAGGATTTGTACGCGTTCAGTTTGGCCTGCAGCAGCAGGCATTTTCCAGGGGCACCACGAGGAGGAATGGACTCACCCCCATACACTGCTTAGTCTTCTTCTGCTTATAATTTAGATAATATCATTTGCTCTGATTTTTAGTCTTATGCTTAATGTTCTTCTGCTTTTGGTTTTTCTGCTTCTTGGTCTTCTGTCTCTTGTTGTTCTGCATCTTGGTGGTTGTCTTCATGTTCTTTGTAATCTTGGTCATCTTCTTCAGGGTCATCTTTTTGGTCTTCTTTGGTGTGGTCTTCAGGGTCATCATCTTCAGGGTCGTAGTCAGGGAGATCCAGAGTGAGAACCAAAAAACATTTCCACAAGCTCGAACTTGGAAAAGTAGCAGAAGGTACAAGAAGGCTGAGGAACTGCTAATAACCAGCTGACGGTACTGGAACCCGGATGGTTAGCAGAAGGAACAAGAGCAAATTGAACTAGCGAGGACCAGCTGATGGTGCTGGAACCCGGAGGGGCAGCATAAGGAACAAGAGCCAATGGCACAACCGTGGACCAGCTGACAGTGCTGGAACACAGTTACTAAGCATGTGGTACCTGTGCTAGAAAGCACTACCAAGGACCAGCAGACGTTGCTGGAACTTGGATACTGAGAAGGAGGCACCTCGGTCAAAGGCACTGCCGAGAACCAGCTGACGGTGCTGGAACCCGGAGGGGTAGCAGAAGCTGCAAGAGCAAATGGAACTACCAAGAACCAGCTGATGGTGCTGGAACCCAGAGTGGCAGCTGAAGAAACAAGAGCCAATGGCACAACCGTGGGCCAGCTGACGGTGCTGGAACACGGTTACTAAGCAGGAGGTACCTGTGCTGCAAAGCACTACCAAGGACCAGCAGACGTTGCTGGAACTCGGATACCGAGAATGAGGCACCTAGGCCAAAGGAACTACCGAGAACCAGCTGATGATGCTGGAACCGAGAGTGGCAGCTGAAGGAACAAGAGCCAATGGCACAACCGTGGACCAGCTGACGGTGCTGGAACCCACATGGGTAGCAGAAGCTACCCATGATAAACAAAGTTGCAAGGCCGTGAGCTGGCCGCAGTTACCGAAACCCACAGTCCTACAGGGGGTGCCTGTCCTATTGGCACTACGGAACCAGCCTTTATTACCAGAACCCGCAGCCCACATAGGAAGCACCTAAACTGCAGGCACCATAGGCTCGGCTAACCCGACCGCAACACGACAGGACAACGTATTGGTGTCAAAGTGACATTGACACTACCCGGAAACAGCAGGCGTGCTGGAACCAGGATGGGCAGGAGGGAGTACCCGTGCCAAAGACACTGCCAAGAACCAGCTGGTGGTGCTGGAACCCAGATAGGTAGCAGAAGCTACAAGAGTCAATGGAACTACTGAGAACCAGCTGACGGTGCTGGAACCAAGAGTGGCAGCTGAAGGAACAAGAGCCAATGGCACAACCGTGGACCAGCTGACGTGCTGGAACACGTTAACTAAGCAGGAGGTACCTGTGCTAGAAAGCACTACCAAGGACCAGCAGACGTTGCTGGAACTCAGATACCGAGGAAGCACCTAGGCCAAAGGCACTGCCGAGAACCAGCTGACGGTGCTGGAACCCAGATGGGTAGCAGAAGGTACCCATGAAAAACAAAGTTGCAAGGCCGCGAGCCGGCCGCAGTTACCGAAACCCACAGTCCTACAGGGGGTGCTTGTCCTATTGGCACTACGGAACCAGCCTTTATTACAAGAACCCGCAACCCACATAGGAAGCAGCTAAACTGCAGGCACCATAGGCTCGGCTAATCCGACCGCAACACGACAGGACAACGTATTGGTGTCAAAGTGACGTTGACACTACCCGGAAACAGCAGGCGTGCTGGAACCAGGCTGGGCAGGAGGGAGTACCCGTGCCAAAGACACTGCCGAGAACCAGCTGACGGTGCTGGAACCCAGGGTCAATCAGGGTGTAGGCTGAAGCCTAATTTCATCAAGTTTAATATCTGTTGTAGACTACTACTGATTTCAAACTTGCTCCAACTAGGCCTCTGGCTCCACTCTGTCTCTAGTATTTCCCCTGGCCTCCAACCCCGCCAGTTGCTGCTCAGAAGTGGCATCTGCACAACCAACACTTGTTCCTGTATTACTGGAGCTCAGTCACGTCAGTTGATCCCCTGATGTGTGTCCGGCAATGTCTCCTGCTCTGTCTACATTCCCTCTGCTAGTTGAGGTAATGTGGACAGAGCAGGAGACATTGCTGGACACACATCAGGGGTTCAGCTGACGTTACTGAACCCCAGTAACACAGGAACAAGTGTTGATTGTGCAGACGACACTTCTGACCAGCAACTGGCGGGGTTGGAGGCCAGGGGAAATACTACAGACAGAGTGGAGCAAGAGGCCTAGTTGGAGCACGTTTGAAATCAGTAGTAGTGTGAATGTGGAGGCAGCAGAAGACATTGCCGTCCACACAGCAGGGGAGCAGCTGGCATTACTGAACCCCACTAACACTGGAGCATGTCTTTCTCTCTGTGAAGACGGCACTTCCAAGCAACAACTGGCTGTGTTGAAGCCCAGGATCAGTCATGGAGCAGGCTGAGGTCTAATTGCAGCAAGTTTTATATAGGTTGTAGACTACTACTGATTGTAACCGTGCTCCACTTAGGCCTCTGGCTCCACTGTCTCTAGTATTTCCCTTGGCCTCTAACCCCGCCAGTTGCTGCTCAGAAGTGGCGTCTGCACAATCCACACTTGTTCCTGTGTTACTGGCGCTCAGTCATGTCAGTTGATCCCCTGATGTGTGTCCGGCAATGTCTCCTTCTCTGTCTACATTCCCATTACTAGTAGTGGGAATGTGGACAGAGCAGGAGACATTGCCGGACACACATCAGGGGATCAACTGACGTGACTGAGCGCCAGTAACACAGGAACAAGTGTGGATTGTGCAGATGCCACTTCTGAGCAGCAACTGGCGGGGTTGGAGGCCAGGGGAAATACTAGAGACAGTGAAGCCAGAGGCCTAAGTGGAGGACGGTTAAAAATCAGTAGTAGTTTGAATGTGGAGGCAGCAGGAGACTTTGCTGTCCACACAGCAGGGGAGCAGCTGACGTTACTGAACCCCACTTACACAGGAGCTATTGTTTTTCTCTGTGCAGACGGCACTTCCGAGCAACAACTGGCTGCGTTGAAGCTCAGGATCAATCATGCAGCAGGCTGTGGCCTACTTGGAGCTAGTTGAAAATATGATCTAGCTTGAATGTGGAGGCAGCAGGAGATTTTGCGGTCCACACAGCAGGGGAGCAGCTGACGATACCGAACCCCACTAACACAGGAGCTAGTGTTTTTCTCTGTGCGGACGGCACTTCCGAGCGACAACTGGCTGTGTTGAAGCCCAGGATCAATCATGCAGCAGGCTGAGGCCTACTTGGAGGAAGTAGAAAATCGGATGTAGTGTGAATGTGGAGGCAGCAGTGGACTTTGCCGTCCACACAGCAGGGGAGCAGCTGACGTTACTGAACCCCACTAACACAGGAGCTAGTGTTTTTCTCTGTGCAGACGGCGCTTCCGAGGAACAACTGGCTGCGTTGAAGCCCAGGATCAATCATGCAGCAGGCCGAGGCCTACTTGTCGGAAGTAGAAAATCGGATGTAGTATGATTGTGGAGGCAGCAGGAGACTTTGCCGTCCACACAGCAGGGGAGCAGCTAACGTTACTGAACCGAACTAACACAGGAGCTAGTGTTTTACTCTGTGCAGACAGCACTTTTGAGCAACAACTGGCTGCGTTGAAGCCCAGAATAAGTCATGGAGCAGGCTGAGGCCTAATTGCAGCAAGTTTTATATAGGTTGTAGACTACTACTGATTGTAACTGTGCTCCACTTAGGCCACTGGCTCCACTGTCTCTAGTATTTCCCCTGGCCTCCAACCCTGCCAGTTGCTGCTCAGAAGTGGCGTCTGCACAATCCACACTTGTACCTGTGTTACTGGTGCTCAGTCACATCAGTTGATCCCCTGATGTGTGTCCGGCAAAGTCTCCTGCTCTGTCCACATTCCCATTACTAGTAGTGGGAATGTGGACAGAGCAGGAGACATTGCCGGACACACATCAGGGGATCAACTGACGTGACTGAGCGCTAGTAACACAGGAACAAGTGTGAATTGTGCAGACGCCACTTCTGAGCAGCAACTGGTGGGGTTGGTGGCCAAGGGAAATACTAGAGACAGTGAAGCCAGAGGCCTAAGTGGAGTACGGTTAAAAATCAGTAGTAGTTTGAATGTGGAGGCAGCAAGAGACTTTGCCATCCACACAGCAGGGGAGCAGCTGACGTTACTGAACCCCACTAACACAGGAGCTAGTGTTTTTCTCTGTGCGGACGGCACTTCCGAGCAACAACTGGCTGCGTTGAAGCCCAGGATCAATCATGCAACAGGCTGTGGCCTAATTGGAGCTAGTAGAAAATCGGATGTAGTGTGAATGTGGAGGCAGCAGGAGACTTTGCCGTCCACACAGCATGGGAGCAGCTGACGTTACTGAACCCCACTAACACAGGAGCTACTGTTTTTCTCTTTGCGGATGGCACTTCCGAGCGACAACTGGCTGCGTTGAAGCCCAGGATAAATCATGCAGCAGGCTGAGGCCTACTTGGAGCAAGTAGAAAATCGGATGTAGTGTGAATGTGGAGGCAGCAGGAGACTTTGCCGTCCACACAGCAGGGGTGCAGCTGACGTTAATGAACCCCACTAACACAGGAGCTAGTGTTTTTCTCTGTGCAGACGGCACTTCCAAGCAACAACTGGCTGCGTTGAAGCCTAGGATCAGTCATGGAGCAGGCTGAGGCCTAATTGCAGCAAGTTTTATATAGGTTGTACTACTGATTGTAACCGTGCTCCACTTAGGCCTCTGGCTCCACTGTCTCTAATATTTCCCCTGGCCTCCAACCCTGCCAGTTGCTGCTCAGAAGTGGCGTCTGCACAATCCACACTTGTTCCTGTGTTACTGGGGCTCAGTCACGTCAGTTGATCCCCTGATGTGTGTCCGGCAATGTCTCCTTACTATTAGTGGGAATGTGGACAGAGCAGGAGACATTGCTGTAGACTCCCCACTGCCCAAGAAATGCTGTCCCCTGCTTGAGGCATCATCTCTGCCTGCTCTGCATCACCCCACCCTCGCTGTACATACTGACTAGAGCATTGTGTACCTCCCTCCTCTGGAGAGATGTCGTCCTCCTCCATTGACTCCTCCTCACAAAGTGTCCCCTGCCTAGGCCTTTGTGAGGAACCAAGTAGCGCAGACTGTCCAGAAGCAGATGGCATTTGTGACTCCTCAACCTCCACCTCTTCCAAAACCTCCTCCCTTAGTGCTTGCAGTGTTTTTTGAAGCAGGCAGATAAGGGGGACAGTCATGCTGACTAGTGCATCATCTGAACCCGCCATCCGCATGGAATCATCGAAGGCACACAAAACGAGGCAGATGTCCTTCATAGAGGCCCACTCAGTGGTGCTGAAGTGTGACCGACGCACAGTGCGACTTGTTTGCGTCTGATGCAGCTGGTACTCCATTACTGCTGCCTGCTGCTCACACAACGGCTGCAACATATGTAATGTTGAATTCCACCTGGTGGGTAGGTCACATGTGATGCGATGTTCCGGAAGGCGTAATCGGCGCTGCAGAGCTGCAATGCGTGATCTTGCCTTGCTGGACCGCCGCAAGTGAGCGCACTCTATGCGGACCTTGTGCAGCAGTGCATCAAGATCCGAATAGTCCCTGAGAAAGCTCTGCACAACCAAGTTGAGCACATGTGCCAGACATGGGATGTGAGTGAGGTTGCCTAGACCCAGAGCTGCCACCAGATTTCGGCCATTGTCATATACTACCAAGCCTGGCTGGAGATTCGCTGGCAGAAACCACACGTCGCTCTCCTGCTTGATGGCATTCCAGAGCTCCTGCGCTGTGTGGCTTCGATTCCCCAAAGAAATTAATTTCAGTACGGCCTGTTGACGTTTGGCCATGGCTATGCTCATATCGGTCGTAACAGGCTCCTGCAGCGCTGATTCTGAGGAACTGGAGTATGAGGAGGAGTCAATGTGTACAGACTGGATTCCTGCAATCCTTGGAGTTGGCAGAACATGTACAGCGCCACTCTCAATATCTGTACCCAGCTCCACAACATTGACCCAATGGGCAGTGAGGGAAAGGTATCGTCCCTGTCCATGGTTACTGGTCCACGCATCGGTGGTCAGGTGGACCTTGCTACTGACGGCATTTAGTAGCGCAAGTTTAATTTTTCCCTCTACATGCTTTTGCAGAGCAGGGACGGCTTGCCTGCTGAAATAAAAGCGGCTGGGCACGGTGTATTATGGAACTGCCAATGCCATGAAGTTCCGGAAGGTGTCAGTCTCTACCAGCCTGAATGAGAGCATTTCAAGGGCCAGTAATTTGGCAATGCCAGCATTCAGAGCCTGTGCTCGGGGATGGTTTGCCGAGTATGGCCGCCTTTTCTCCCATGCCTGTGCTACCAATGGCTGTAGAGTGGCCTGGGAGTGTGAGGATGAACGGGAATGTGGTGCTGTGGGTGGAATGTCACTGGGTCTCTGGACAACAATGCCAGAAGTTCTTCCATGGCGATCCTGTGAGGAAGCCGAACCAGCTGTGTGTGAGCTGGAGGCAGAAGCTACAACACGAGCTGAAGAGGTGGTAGGTGGTGCTGTAGGTTGGCCTACGTCTTCAGGATGTCTCTGTAACTCCACCACGTGCTTGGTCTGCACATGTTTCCACATATTTGTGGTACTGAGGTTGCTGACATTTTTCCCTCTTTTGACTTTCTGATGACACAGCTTGCATTTGACAAAGGAAATGTCATCTGCAACTGTGTCAAAAAAGTACCACGCACTGCAAGTCTAGGGAGCGCCGTTTTGGCTTTTGGAAGAGGATTGCTCCTAACGGGTGCCGAAGTGGAGGCTACAGGCAACCAAGTCTGCCCCCTCCCTCTCCCTCCTGTTTTGGCCGTTCGGGGAATCTCTTCCTCAGAGCTGCTCCCACCACCTTCCTGTTCCTCACACCATGATGGGTCAAGGACCTCATCATCTACACTTCCCTCTTCAAACACCTGCTTCTCCTGGTTAGTCTCGCCAGCACTGTACGCACCAGAAAGTGGCACTTGAGTCTCGTCATTATCTGATGCGTAATGAGGTGTGCTGACCATAGGCACTGGCCCACCCGTCTCTTCAGCTTCAGAGGGACAAAGCAGTTGCGCATCACTGCAAACTCCCTCTTATTATTATTTATTATTATTTATTGTTCTAGCGCCATTTATTCCATGGCGCTTTACATGTGAGGAGCGGTATACATAAAAACAAGTACAATAATCTTAAACAATACAAGTCATAACTGGTACAGGAGGAGAGAGGACCCTGCCCGCGAGGGCTCACAATCTTCAAGGGATGGGTGATAATACAGTAGGCGAGGGTAGAGCTGGTCGTGCAGCGGTTTGGTCGATCGGTGGTTACTGCAGGTTATAGGCTTGTCGGAAGAGGTGGGTCTTCAGGCTCTTTTTGAAGGTTTCGATGGTAGGTGAGAGTCTGATATGTTGTGGTAGAGAGTTCCAGAGTAGGGGTGATGCGCGAGAGAAATCTTGTATGCGATTGTGGGAAGAGGAGATAAGACGGGAGTAGAGAAGGAGATCTTGTGAGGATCGGAGGTTGCGTGCAGGAAAGTACCGGGAGACGAGGTCACAGATGTATGGAGGAGACAAGTTGTGGATGGCTTTGTATGTCATGGTTAGGGTTTTGTAATGGAGTCTCTGGGCAATTGGGAGCCAGTGAAGGGATTGACAGAGGGGAGAAGCTGGGGAATAGCGGGGGGACAGGTGGATTAGTCGGGCAGCAGAGTTTAGAATAGATTGGAGGGGTGCGAGAGTGTTTGAGGGGAGGCCACAGAGCATGAGGTTGCAGTAGTCAAGGCGAGAGATGATGAGGGCATGGACTAGGGTTTTTGCAGATTCTTGGGTGAGGAATGAACGGATGCGTGAAATATTTTTGAGTTGAAGTCGGCAGGAAGTGGAAAGGGTTTGGATATGCCAGAAGTTCTTCTTCACATTCTTGAATGCTGCTTGGCTGGCCCCCTCTTTCCAAGCCAACAGATTCAGAGAACAGAAGTAGAGACTGTGATGGCTCCTGTCCAGGGCTCTCTGACTGCCTGGGCAATTTGGCGGGTGGTGAAGAGACAGATGGTTGCTCTTCAGTGCTCTGGCCCTGAGAGGACGTGGAAGTCATTGAAGTCGATGCATTAGCTGCCATCCATCCGACAACGGCTTCAATTTCTTCCTCCCGCAGCATTGGGGTACAGCGAGGTCCTACAAAGCTGCGCATAAAGGACTGTTGCCTGCTAAAACTGGGGGATGCTGACTCACTGGTGCCTGCAGCAGGCACAGAATCCCCACGTCCTCTTCCTGCAGAATCCCCATGTCCTCTCCCTGCTGAAATTCCTCGCCCATGCCCACGTGCCTTACTCCCTGCCTTCTTCATCTTGGTAGACTGATAAAGATAGGCAGAAAAGTACAAAGGGAGGGCTTAGTGTGCTTATTCCTGAACAGCTGCTAACAGGTATAAGAAGCACTAATTTTATAAAGTGTGTGGACTACACTTTAATATGAGCTAATGTGGCCTACACAACAGTCAAATGGAGTGTTCGGTGAACTTTATTTTGTTTTGTTTTTTCAATAAAACAAAAAGGATGTGACAAAGAATTGAAAGCGATAGTATCACAAACTTTTTGGAGCTATTACAATGCAGGAAGGTAACCTACAATGCAAAAGATGAGGCTCCAACCAACCAATGTAGATGGATACGGATGGATGCACACTAATAGGAGAATGAAAAATGAGCTGCAATAAAACAAAAATATGTATGAGGCAGTGACACGCTGAGCGGCCTACAACCAGACGTGGCTGCAGGACACACTACTCAGTGTGAGCTGCACTCACACAGACCTTGCAGACAGCTGTGAACACTGCTACAAGGCAAAAGAAAGCTACAGTGGTTTTTTATGTAGCCTGGGTCAAGCACAATATGATTTTGAAAATCGCTATCTCTAACTGTCCCTCAGAGTCTTGAACAGCAGCCTGTCCCTAACTGAATTCACAGCAAAGTGAACCTGAAATGGCGGCGGCGACTTTTATAGTGCATCATGACATCATTTCAGCAGCCAATAACAGCCATGCCATTACTTAACATGCCTACATGCCTAACAGGATGTGCCCACACTTCTGAGGATTGTCATTGGCTGAATCAAATCAAACTGGCTCATAGCATTATGGAAACTTCCGATTCCGGTATTCGATATGATAAAAGTATCGGAACTCAGTATCGGAATTCCGATACCGTAAATATCGGCCGATACCCGATATTTGCGGTATCGGAATGCTCAACACTACTTATCATTGCTCCATTTTCAGTACCGGATAGGTATGTCCACCCTATCTGGAATAGTGGTGGTCACCTGCCGGGCTTTGTGGAACGTTCTCCAGGATGAATTTATCCCCCTGCCCACCGCGGAAATGTGGCTTGAAATTGACAAAAATTTCTGGCGTTTGTGTAATTTCCCCAACTGTTTGGGAGCAGTAAATGGAAAGCAACTTTGGATTACCAAACCCACCAGAACTGGATCTGAGTACTTCAACTACAAGAAATATTTTTCTGTAGTGCTCATGGCAATAGCAGATACAGACTGTCGCTTTAACACCGTGGACATTGGGGCTTTTGGCTGAGGCAATGACTGCCAGATTTTTAAAAACTCTGATATGGGTCAGCGCTTGTATGGAAAAAAACTTAATTTCCCCCTGCCACGACCTCTTCCCAACACTCAAGGGCCACCCATGCCATTTGTTATGGTTGGGGATGAGGCATTTCAGATGTGTGAAAACCTACTGAAACCTTACTCCAGTCGGGACTTGAACCACACAAAAAGGATTTTTAACTACAAACTGACCAGGGCCCGAACAACTGTTGAGTTTTGGGATTCTTGTCTCCAAATGGCGCATTCTTGGAACTGCCATTAATCTAAAAATGGAGACAGTTGATGAGGTGGTCAAAGCCTGTGTAGTTCTGCATAACTACATAATGGCTAAACAGCGACCCAACATTGAACTTGATGAACCCGTTTAAACCCATTGCCAGATTACCATCATCACCCTCTGCGGTCAACAGTTGAAGTTGCCCAAATGAGGGACCAATTTGCTGCCTACTTTGTTTCTGATATTGGGCGTGTGGCCTGGCAAGATGAAATGGTTTAATAAAATGTTCTGTTGTGTTTGTGTCTGTACCTGTAATGTTAAAATGTACCTGTATTAAGACCTGTACCGAGTCTCCTAAGTCTTTCCTCTCAAATCCACTTATGATGTCAGTGCTATGCTGGTGACACTGAAGGAAAGGAGGGCACCACAAATAATCTATGCGGGGATACACCACTGGTCAGTAAGAAATATATAATAGACATACAAGAAAAAAGCTACTGACCATAACAATGGGATCACACACTAGGTCACAATAATATAATTTTATTAAATATCAAAAAACAGACCAAGACACCATAAAAACATTTAAAAATCACTCCAAAACAGTGACATATATCCTGAAGGGTTAATAATATAGCCCTACAAAAAGCTCCCCAAATGTATAGATATCATAATAGAAATGGCTGATCATAATGAAAAAATACCATCATGGTCTAGAGCACACATGTTGTGATACAGGTATATAGAGATAACTATTATAGGCAAATACACCAATCATAAGATACAAAATGCTGCATCAAAAATCTAAACACCAATAGGTTAATGTTCCGATTGTGCCAGTCATCTGAATGAAAAAATAACACACCAATGAGTGCACCAAGGCTTAGATTACAATAATTCAGAGCCAAATGATGTTCCTCCAGAAAAGCGCTTCAAAAAGGTGTGTATAAGCGCTAGGTACAAAGCCATTACCATACCAGGGGAGCCTGTGGAATGCCCAACGCGTGTCGCTACCGCAAGGTAGCTTCATCAGGGGCTGTGACTTCATCAGTGCTATGCTGGTGACGTCATTCAATTCATCGTCTCTTCAGTCTGCGTAATCTATTGGACGCTGACTGAAGAAATGATGGAGGTAATACAAGACATATCTATACTCACCTGTCCATGTGTCAGAAATAGCGAATTCAGGATGCACAAAACCTAGCTTCCTGAATTAATTATTTCTAACACCTGGCCTGGTGATTATAGATATGCCTTGTATTACCTCCATCCTCATTCTGTGTTCAAAAGTTACGCAGACTGAAGAGACGATGGAGGTAATACAAGGCATATCTATACTAACCAGGCCAGGTGTCAGAAATAGTTAATTCAGGATGCTAGGTTTTGTGCATCCTGAATTAACTATTTCTGACTCCTGGCCTGGTGAGTATAGCTATGCCTTGTATTACCTTCATCGTCTCTTCAGTCTGCATAAGGATTACGCAGACTGAAGAGATGCTGGAGAAAATACTTGTCATATTTGTTTTTGACAACTCATAGCTCCATGACAAACACAAGAAGCAAAACTAGTCTTCTAGTTGTCTCACTCCTGGAGTTATGAGGTGTCAAATACACAAAGTGTATGGCACAGTGTGTTTAGTCGGCGCACGGTGTGTGTTGCCGGCGGCAAAATACACAAATAACCAAACCGTAGTAGGGGTCAACAACCACAAATTTGTTTGCAAAAACCAAAAAAAAGTAACTTCAGTGACTTGGGGTAAAGTGACGTAACTGGGGGAAGTTGAGCTAGGACGACTGACTTAAAGATGATGCAGGGGTTGCAGGGGAAGGGACGCTGAAACTAATGGGGTCAGGGAGGTCAGGGATGGGATTGGAGGCATGGGATGGGAGAGACACACTGGAAGGTAGCGACAAACCAGACATCACAGACACATTGGGAGGTGAGGGGGGAGGGAGTGCAAGAGTCCGTTGTTTCTTTCTCTTGCGGTCTCTGTCCTGTGTTCTGCGTTGCTGTCTTCTGGGGAGCATTGGCGTTGTTTCTTCTGGCATCATGGTGCTGGACGACAGCCTGGCAGTATCCTGGTACTGCTGCTGTGACCTGGTGCTGGTGGACATTCTGGCAGGATCCTGGTGCTGCTGCTGCTGCGGCCTGGTGATGGTGGATGTTCTGGCAGGATCCTGGTGCTGCTGCTGTTGCTGCTGCGGCTTGGTGATGGTGGACGGCCTGCCAGGATCCAGTTGCTGCTGCTAGAATGCTGGTGGGTGTCCTGCCAGGGCCCTGTTGCTGTGACATGTCTGTGGTGGTGATGGTGGAGGAGGTCCAAGCAGGAGCAGCATTCTGCATGGTGGTGGCGGTGGACTGTGCAGCAGCACTCGGCATGGTGTTTGTGCTATACTGGTGTCCAGCAGGGCTTGGAATGGTAGTGGCCGTGCATTGGTATGCAGCAGAACTCAGCATTGAGGTCAAGAGTGTCAGTGTTGGCACAGGTGGAAATGCCACCACTGACTGCTGCAAGTACCGAGTCTGCTGCATAGACTGCACATTAGCAGCATTGCAGGCCTGCATGACATTGAGCTGGAGTTCAGGAGTAAGGTGTTCTGACATGCCCTGTTCTATCTGATTAAAAAAAATTATGTGCTAGCGACTGGAGGTCAGCTTTCAGATGGTCAAGGCTTCAGTTGACTGCCAGTGCCTTGAGGCCATCATGGAAGATCGAGCTCAAATGATTGAAATCAGGCATGAGTGTCCTGAACGAGGCCTTCTGCCGCTGTCAGGAAGACCCAAAATAAAAAGAGACAGAGGAGGCCTGGGACAGGGGAACACTTGATGTACCAGCTTCCTGGTCTCCAGTCTGTGTTGCCGGCCCACTTGCTGCTTCGCTGGTGGATGGCTGGGACGGGTCCGTGGCTGCTCGATGAAGGACCACTCCACAACCAGGCTCAAGGGTGCTGCTCCAGGTGCTGTGAAAAGAAAAGAAAAACATTAGTACCATACATTTACAATAGTAAAAGTGCCAACTCCTGTGGAATAGAAAAATACAGATTAGGCAATACAACACAATCCAATACACCACATACGTTCTCTTGGCAAGGACCAGTCTCAAAAACGACAGCATGCGATGGTATTTGTATTTGCACATCCTTGCTCCAGAACCACTTTTAGCCTGGCTCTCAAGACGAAGGTCCTTGTTGAAGCGATCCTTCATCTAACACCAACGTGTTCTGACTTTGTGCACTGTGAAAAAAAGAAGACATTTTTAGACAATGCACTTTCGGCCAGGATCACACAACTGTGTGTGATGCAAGAAACTCGCAGGAGTTTATCGTATCACACACAGTTGTGTGATCCCGGCAAAGGTCACTGCCGCAGCACACAACATTAGAAATACTTACGAAATGCCTTGCGGACCCGTGGCGGGGCATTGTCCCATTCATCCAGCATCGCTTTGGCCACCTCATTCCACAGACACCGGATAACCAGGTTGCCAAAGTGCCGCTGAACCCGGGTGTCCCACAAAAGGACTTGCTCCTGGACCAGTGAAATAAGGAGGTCATTGTCGATGACGCCTTCCCCCCATTCTGGAATCTAGAAAAGAAAGAAAGACATTAATGTTGTAATGGTAAGAAAAAGAAAGAAAACAAGAGATACAGAAAGCAGGCAAGAATAAGTAAAGTCAAGAACACAAAAAAAAAGAAGATTAGTAGTAAAGACAATAAATGGAAGAAAGAAGCAAAGCGAAGAAATAAAGTGTTATGTGCTACAGAACCACTCAGCACCCAGAATATGTTGTGCAGTTATATGTATGTATAATAGGTTCTATGTGAGATGCATGTCCCTAATGCATCAGCCCACAGGCTGCGCCCCTGGGCAGAGGGGAGACGATATTCTCCTTTTGTCCGCCCTCCCCCCACCTTTGTAATTCCCACAGTAAACATCGGCAGGCTCCGGCCACCTGCGGCTTTTGTAATGCATGTCTGGCCTGCCGCTTTTCTATTGGCCTGCCCTCTGTATCTGTATGATATATTCTGTGTCCTGTGAGTAAAGTGTTGTCAGACTGGAAATACGTGGAGAAGCAGTGATCTTTTATATGCGCCCATGTAACCAAGGAATTCCAGCCAGCGTCATTCATTCAGACTCCAGCCAACGCAGAGCGGACCTCCGAAAACACGGGGTGGTACTGAAAGAGGCTCCCCAGTCTGGGTATACCCCGTTACACTGGTGGCAGTGGTGGGATTTGATACCCCTTCTACAGGAGGAAAGGAATGAATGGAAAATAACTACCAGAAGTTAAAGAGGACTACATTAAAAGATCTGGTGAAAGCCCGAGGGTTGATCGCCAGCAACAAAACAAAAGCTGATTTGATAGCAGCCATCATGGAACACGACAGTGCAGTGCCCCCCAATGTGAATATGGAGGAGACCGAACTCCAGAGGGAGGTAAAGAACAGACTGGCGTTCTATGGCCTAAACCCTGCAGTAGAGATCATACGAGAGGTGATGGCTGATGTGCTTACTGATCTGACGGAAAAGATGGCCGAGCGGACCAGGATAGAGCTAGCCAAGATGGAGATGGCAGAGCGGACCAAAGTGGAGCTGGCCAAGATGGAGATGGCAGAGCGGAGAGAGGAGAGCCAGCGAGCAGGGGGAGCTCTGGCCTTGGACCAGGTACCTTCAACAGTAAGCCACATAAAGATCCAGTATAATGCCTTCTGACAGTTGGGGGAGGCAGAGGAAGACATTGATGGCTATCTGCAGGACATTGAGCAGCAGTGTGCCCTTCGTCAAGTGAAGCCGGAGGAACGGGTTCAGATTCTGGCCAGCAAGCTGACAGGCCGGGCAGCGGACACCTATCGCACGGTACCTGATGAGGACTGTATGGACTATGAGCGGATCAAAGAAGTGATCTTGGCCCGGTATGCGTTGACACCAGAGGCCTACCGCTAAAAGTTCCGCGGACTTATAAAACGCGTAACCGATACCCGCGCTGAATGGGCCTGTAAATTACAGTGGTCACTGCTACAGTGGGTACAAGGGAGCCAAGCAACCACTAAGGAAGACGTCCTCCAGCTCTTCCTGTTAGAACGATTCTTTAATGGACTAAACCCCGAGACACAGGAATGGCTTCGGGACAGGCGGCCAACGACTCTTGAGGAAGCCGCTCGTCTGGCAGATGAACTTCATGATGCCAGGAGGCCGCAGTTGTCCGGATCAAAGGTGGTCGCTAGGGGCCCGTCCATGGACCTGGAGGGCCCCAAACCACCGAAGATTGTAGGGGGACCAGCTAGAAACCCGGCCTACCACAGTCCCCCTGGGGCGCGATGCCACACCTGTCATCAGCTGGGCCACCTGCAAAGACAATGTCCCAACCGGACTCAGCATACCCAGTGGCCAAAGGCCGGAACAGCTACCTTCAGCCGGGCTGCTGTACACTGCTATCAAGGTGAAGCTGACCCGGCATTGGGGGCTACGACTAACCAAGGGGTGGAAGAGATGGAGGAAGAGCTGCATGAAGTAGACCCCGTGCAGGCAGCCCGGGCAGATAATCGACAACAGCATCGACAGGTCATGTGGGTAAATGGGAAACGTATGGAGGGACTAAGAGATTCTGGGGCAACTTTGACCCTTGTGAAGCCTCATCTCATCTGGGACCAAGAGAAGACGGACCGGACAATGGCAGTCCGTGTAGCAGGGGGAGCTATACATCTACTGCCCACTGCCAGGATTCACCTGAACTGGGGAGTTGGAGATGGCCTTGTTGAGGTCGGGTTGATGGAGGATTTGCCTGCAGATGTCTTGCTGGGAAATGACTTGGGGCCCATGTTGTCTGCATTCTTGGTGGCCCCTCTGGCTGAGACCTATCCTGTGACCACCCGGAGACAAGCTCGAGCTGCGGAGGCGGAATCACACTCAGAGGAGGCTCAGGTAAGACATCCCAGCCCTACACGTATTCCCATAGCCAGACACATTTCTTGGGCCTCCCAAGATGAATTTAAGAGGGAGTTACTTGAGGATCCTTCATTAGAGGGATATCATGGGAACGCACAGGATGGGAGAGGAGTACTGGAAGGGGAACAGTTTGTATGGAAGTAGGGACTCCTCTACCGGATCACAGAGCAGCACCACACAGGGACGAGCCCCACTATAAAACAACAGCTGGTAGTTCCCAAGAAGTATAGGCAGGAGTTACTGCGAATCTCTCATGATATACCCTTGGCCGGGCACTTCGGCGTCAGTCGCACCAGGCATCGTCTGACACAAAACTTCTTTTGGCCGGGGGTAACCTATGATGTTTGTCAGTACTGCCAGACCTGTGACAGTTGTCAGCGCATTGCAAGAGGGGGGATCGATGCAAGGCAAAATTACGCCCCCTCCCCATTGTGGAGGAACCATTTAGCCAAGTAGCGGTCGATCTGATAGGGCCGTTAGCCAAACCCAGTCGGTCCGGGAATAGGTATATATTGACAGTGGTAGATTATGCCACATGGTATCCAGAGGCGGTTGGGTTACCTAACATACTGGCAGAGACAGTGGCGGCCGCCCTGCTCCAGGTTTTCTCACGGGTTGGATTTCCCCGGGAGATTATCTCGGACCAGGGTACCCAGTTTACAGCAGAGGTGACCAACCAACTGTGGAAGCTGTGCGGCATAAAGTCCATTTGAAGCGCCCCGTACCACCCGCAAACCAATGGGTTGTGTGAACGGTTTAACGGGACATTACAACAGCTCATTGTGACTTTTACCAGGACATACAGGGACTGGGAGAAATTCTTGCCACACCTCCTGTTTGCCTATCGGGAGGTGCCCCAAGAATCCACGGGGTTCTCCCCGTTCGAGCTGGTATAGGGGAGACGGGTAAGGGGACCCCTAGACTTAGTGCTGGAACACTGGGAGGGGGAGGGCCTCATAGAAGGGGTACCTATTGTACCCTATGTGCTGGAATTCCGGGACCACCTACAGGAGCTGACCCAGGTTGTACGTGAGAACCTGCAGGCGACTCAGCAGCGCCAGCGCGTATGGTAGGATCGGAGGGCCAGAGAGCGCACTTTGGAAATAGGACAGAAGGTCCTGGTGTTAGAGCCCACTAAGCAGAATAGGTTTCAAGCTGCATGGCAGGGGCCCTACCAGGTAGTGGGGAAAATAGCCGACACAACCTATAATGTCGCCGATTGTGACGACCCCAGGGTTATCCGCATGTTCCACGTGAATATGCTGAAGCCCTACCGGGAGCGCCCTGAAGAGGTAGTGGCCATCTGTGCACCTGAAGCAGAGGATTTAGCCGGACTTCCCTTGCTGGATGTCTTAGGGGAAAGGACTCAGTCTAAAACATGGGACCAGGTACACTTGGGTGAAGACCTAGGCCCCCGAGAGAGACAGCAGGTGGAGGCGTTGTTGAGGCTGCGACAGAGGATGTTTTCAGAGAGATCGGGGTACACTCGCCTGGCACAACACAAGGTTGAGACCCAGGATCAGACCCCCCTACGACAAAACCCCTTCCGCGTCCCTGAGTCTGTACGAGAGGGGATGCGACAAGAGATACAAGAGATGCTGCGTTTAGGGGTCATTGAGGAGTCAGATAGTCCCTGGGCATCCCCCGTAGTGTTAGTGCCCAAGAAGGATGGGACTACACGGTTTTGTGTAGACTATCATAAGCTCAATGAGAAAACAGTGACGGATGCATACCCCATGCCGCGTGTGGATGAGTTGTTAGACCGGCTGGCGGGGGCAAAGTATTTGACCACCATCGATCTATGCAAAGGCTACTGGCAGATTCCCCTTAGTCCTGACGCTATTCCCAAGTCGGCATTTGTCACCCCGCTCGGCTTATTCCAGTTTCGAGTTATGCCATTAGGGATGAAGAATGCCTCGGCGACCTTCCAAAGGCTGGCTGACCGGCTTCTTGATGGTCTCCAGGACTATGCTTGTGCCTACCTGGACGACATCGCCATCTACAGTGCGACATGGGAAGAGCATCTAAATCACCTAGAGACAGTATTGGACAGGATCCACCAGGCCGGAATCACCCTGAACCCAAACAAGTGTCACGTGGGCAAAGCAGAGGTTCAGTATTTAGGGCATTGGGTGGGAAGTGGGAAACAGCGACCAGAACCAGCCAAGATTGAGGCCATAGCCAAATGGCCCATCACACGCACTAAAACCCAGGTCATGGCGTTTCTAGGGACAGCGGAGTATTACAGGAAATTCGTTCCCAATTACAGCAGCGTAGCCAAGCCCCTCACTGATCTGACCCATAAGAACCAACACCGCCAGGTAACCTGGACCTCAGAGTGTGAGGAAGCCTTCCGCCAACTAAAGGACGCCCTCACCAATACCCCAGCATTGGCCGCACCCGATCCAACTAAACATTTCCTGGTTCATACAGACGCTTCTATGTTTGGATTGGGGGCAGTACTGAGCCAAGTCGGGCCGGACGGCCAAGAACACCCGGTAGCTTACCTGAGTCGGAAACTACTGCCCGTGAAGTAAGCTATGCGGCCATCGAGAAGGAGTGCCTGGCGGTAGTATGGGCACTCAAGAAGTTGCAACCATATTTGTATGGACGACAGTTTTCCCTCCTAACGGACCATAATCCCCTAGTCTGGCTTAATCGGGTCTCCGGAGACAACGCCAGATTGCTGCGGTGGAGTTTAGCCCTACAACCTCTGGATTTCACCATCCACCACAGACCCGGCAAACAAAACGGTAACGCCGATGGACTAAGTCGACAAATGGAACTTGTACCAACCCCATAAACTTCGGTCATCCCCAAACCGATCCGTTGAGGATCAGACTGTGTATGCCGATCGCGTCGCTGAAAAGGGGGAGCCGTGTTACGTGCTACAGAACCACTCAGCACCCAGAATATGTTGTGCAGTTATATGTATGTATAATAGGTTCTATGTGAGATGCATGTCCCTAATGCATCAGCCCACAGGCTGCGCCCCTGGGCAGAGGGGACACGATATTCTCCTTTTGTCCTCCCTCCCCCCACCTTTGTAATTCCCACAGTAAACATCGGCAGGCTCCGACCACCTGCAGCTTTTGTAATGCATGTCTGGCCTGCCGCTTTTCTATTGGCCTGCCCTCTGTATCTGTGTGATATATTCTGTGTCCTGTGAGTAAAGTGTTGTCAGACTGGAAATACGTGGAGAAGCAGTGATCTTTTATATGCGCCCATGTAACCAAGGAATTCCAGCCAGCGTCATTCATTCAGACTCCAGCAAACGCAGAGCGGACCACCGAAAACACGGGGTGGTACTGAAAGAGGTACCCCAGCCTGGGTAGACCCCGTTACATAAAGAACAGGCAAAAATAGTACAGTCAGGCAAAAAAACAGAGTACAATCAGTCAAGTATACTTACACGACATCTTGCCACCCAACCTTGTGCTGACTGCTCCTGCTCTGCCTCCACTCCAGTGGAAGAACTGTTCTGAAAAAGGAAAAAAAAAGATTTTGCCACATTTGTATATGTGACAGAGAATACTTACCAATCAGTAGGGAATGTACTCACTTCACTTTCCTGTCCTGTCCAGCATGTTCAGGGCCAGGGCGCTCCTCTGCAGATACTTTAATACATTATGAATGGTGCAAGAAAAAAGACAGAAATTAGTACATACTAAGAAAGAAAGACAGCAGTTATTCACTTTTATACTCACATTGTCCAAAGTTGTGATTATTCACAGTTGCACAGCTTCTAGTCTGGTTCCCAGTCTGTAGAGAAGTGGACAGGCAGTGCCCACTCTTTTTATCTATCTTGTGTGGGGGGTGGCTAATTAGTGTCTAGACAGGTTTACTCTGAAAAACACTTAGTAACATAGTAACATAGTTATTAAGGTTGAAGGGAGACTTTAAGTCCATCTAGTTCAACCCATATCCTATCCTAACTTGCCCTAACATGTTGATCCAGAGGAAGGCAAAAAAAACCCATGTGGCAACAGTAGGCTTCACATTGGGGAAAAAAATTCCTTCCCGACTCCACATACGGCAATCAGACTAGCTCCCTGGATCAACGCAATATTAAGGAGACTAGTGTATATACCCTGTAATATTATACTTTTCAAGAAAGGCATCCAGTCCCTTCTTAAATTTTAGTAGTGAATCACTCATTACAACATCATATGGCAGAGAGTTCCATAGTCTCACTGCTCTTACAGTAAAGAATCCGCGTCTGTGAGTATGCTTAAACCTTCTTTCCTCCAGACGTAGAGGATGCCCCCTTGTCCCCGTCACAGGTCTAAGAGTAAAAAGATCATTAGAAAGGTCTTTGTATTGTCCCCGCATATATTTATACATTGTAATAAGATCACCCCTAAGCCTTCGATTCTCCAAACTAAATAACCCCAAGTGTAATAACCTGTCTTGGTATTGCAGACCCCCTAGTTCCCTAATAACCTTGGTCGCTCTTCTCTGCACCCGCTCCAGTTCAGCTATGTCTTTCTTATACACCGGAGACCAGAACTGTACACAGTATTCTAAGTGTGGTCGCACTAGTGACTTATATAGAGGTAAAATTATGTTCTCCTCATGAGCATCTATGCCTCTTTTAATGCATCCCATTATTTTATTTGCCTTTGCAGCAGCTGCTTGACTCTGGCCACTAAATGTGAGTTTGTCGTCCACCCATACACCCAGGTCTTTTTCAGTGACTGTTTTGCCCAGTGTTTTACAATTAAGCACATAATTATACAACTTGTTCGTTCTACCCAAGTGCATGACCTTACATTTATCCCCATTAAAGCTCATTTGCCATTTATCAGCCCAAGCTTCTAGTTTACATAAATCCTCCTGTAATATAAAATTGTCCTCCTCTGTATTAATTACCCTGCAGAGTTTAGTGTCATCTGCAAATATTGAAATTCTACTCTCTATGCCCCCTACAAGGTCATTAATAAATATGTTAAAAAGAAGCGGGCCCAAAACTGACCCCTGTGGTATCCCACTGCTAACCGTGACCCAGTCCGAGTGTGCTCCATTAATAACCACCCTTTGTTTCCTATCCCTGACCCAGCTCTTAACCCACCTACACATATTTTCCCCTATCCCCATTGTTCTCATTTTATGTATCAACCTTTTGTGTGGCACCTTATCAAAAGCTTTTGAAAAGTCCATGTACACCACGTCCACTGCATTCCCTTGGTCCAGTCCGGAACTTACCTCTTCATAAAAGCTTATCAGATTAGTCTGACAGGAACGGTCTCTTGTAAACCCATGTTGATATTGGGTCATAAGGTTATTCTTCTCCAGATACTCCAGTATAGTATCTCTTAGAAAACCCTCCAGGATTTTACCCACAGTTGAGGTTAAACTTACTGGCCTATAATTTCCAAGTTCAGTTTTTGTCCCCTTTTTGAATATTGGCACCACATTTGCTATACGCCAATCCTGTGGTACAGACCCTGTTATTATGGAATCTTTAAAGATTAAAAATAGTGGTCTATCTATGACTGTGCTTAATTCCTGCAGTACTCGGGGGTGTATCCCATCCGGGCCCGGGGATTTGTCAATTTTAGTGATTTGTAGACGCCGCCGTACTTCCTGCTGGGTTAAGCAGGTGACATTTAATGGAGAATTTTTATCCCTGATCATTTTATCCGTCATGGGATTTTCTTGTGTAAATACTGTTGAAAAAAAGTTATTTAGCATATTGGCTTTTTCCTCATCCTCATCCACCATTTCACCCAGACTATTTTTAAGGGGACCAACACTATCATTTTTTAGCTTCTTACTATTTATGTAGTTAAAGAATATTTTGGGATTATTTTTACTTTCTCTGGCAATGAGTCTCTCTGTCTCAATCTTTGCTGTCTTGATTTGCTTTTTACAGAATTTATTTAATCTTCTGTATTTAGTTAATGCCTCATCACTACCTACTTGCTTTAATTCTCTAAATGCTTTATTTTTGTCCCTTATTGCGCCCCTTACAGCTCTATTTAGCCATAGTGGTTTCCTCCTATTTCTCGCATGTTTATTCCCATACGGTATATATTGTGCACAGGTCCTATTCAGGATGCTAATAAATGTCTCCCATTTTCTTTGTGTGTTTTTATGTCTCAGGATATCGTCCCAGTTAATTGCACCAAGATCATCTCTCATCCGGTGGAAATTTGCCTTCCTGAAGTTTAGTGTCCTTGTAACCCCTCTACTACACGTCTTATTAAAGGATACATGAAAACTTATTAATTTGTGATCACTATTACCCAAGTGACCCTCAACCCTTACATTTGATATGCGGTCTGGCCTGTTGGTTAATATTAGGTCTAGCAGTGCCCCCCCTCTTGTTGGGTCCTGAACCAGTTGTGAAAGGTAATTGTCTCTCATCGTTGTCAGAAACCTATTACCCTTGCTGGAACTGCAGGTTTCGGTTCCCCAATGTATTTCAGGGTAGTTGAAGTCCCCCATAATAATGACTTCTCCTTGAGTCGCTGCTTCATCTATTTGCTTTATGAGGATATTCTCTGTAGCTTCCATTATTTTTGGAGATTTATAACAAACCCCTATCAGTAATTTATTATTTTTCCCCCCTCCCCTTATCTCTACCCACAGGGACTCTATATTTTCATTAGATTCATATATATTATCACGAAGGATGGGTTTTAAGGATGATTTTACATATAAACACACGCCTCCCCCTCGCTTATTTGTTCGGTCATTTCTGAACAGACTATAGCCCTGTAAATTAACCGCCCAGTCTTGGCTCTCGTCCAGCCATGTCTCAGATATCCCCACCATGTCATAATTATGTTCCAACAACATTAACTCCAATTCCTCCATTTTGTTGGCGAGACTTCTGGCATTAGTATACATGCACTTTATGTATCTCTCTGAACCTCTATTCTTTCTTAAATTATTAACTGTTCTAACCCCACCCCCCATGCCACCTCCTTACTTGCGTAAGAAAACGCTAACAATCGCGTGTGCTTGCGATTGCATGCGTTCTCATAGACTGTAATGCATTGTTTCGACGCATTCCTTCTGCAATAGGCCGCAAGAAGAAGGCGGCTGCAAATTGCCTCCTCCAAAATTGCAACATGCATGCGTAATCAAATGCGGCAAAAAGCATACAATTGCATGAACCTGTGTCCTCAATGTTAAAGATAGGAGAACACGACACATGCAGAAGTATGCTTGTAGAAGTAATCTCTCACTCTCCTCGGGCATTTTCCCATCCTCCTTCAAACACACCATTGTTACTCCATTACTAAAGAAACCCGCTCTCGACCCATCCTGCACAAACAACTACAGACCAGTCTCCAATCTCCCCTTCATGTCTAAACTTTTGGAACGCCTAGTTTACTCCCACCTTACCCATTACCTCTCCACTCACTCCCTTCTAGACCCTTCACAGTCTGGCTTCCGCCACCTACATTCGACTGAATCTGCACTCATCAAAGTGACCAATGACCTTCTGACAGCAAAACGTAATGGTGACCACTCTCTGCTCATTCTTCTTGACCTATCTGCAGCTTTCGATACTGTTGACCACAATCTCCTACTCTCTAGGCTCCAGTCACTAGGCATTAAGGACACTGCTCTCTCCTGGTTCTCTTCCTATCTCTCTGACTTCTCCTTCAGTGTTTTGTTCTCTGGCTCCACTTCATCTCCTCTTCCTCTTGCTGTCGGGGTACCTCAGGGCTCAGTCCTTGGCCCCCTTCTCTTCTCTCTGTACACAGCCCCAATTGGACAGACCACCAGCAGATTTGTCTTTCAGTACCATCTTTATGCTGATGACTCACAACTATACACGTCATTCCCCAACCTTACCCCCTCTGTACTACAGAACGCCAGTGACTGTCTGTCCGCAGTCTCCAATATCATGTCCACTCTCTATCTGAAACTCAACCTCTCCAAAACTGAACTTCTTCTGCTCCCGCCATCTACTAACCTCCCTAAATCGGACATTTCCCTCTCCGTGGGTGGTACCACAATAACACCCCGGCAGCAGGCGCATTGTCTAGGCGTTATGTTTGACACCAATCTCTCCTTCACATCCAATATACAATCTCTTGCCCTCTCATGACGCTTACACCTAAAGAACATCTCTAGAATCTGCCCTTTTCTCACCATGGAAACAACAAAAACCCTCACTGTAGCATTGATTCACTCCCGCTTGGATTACTGCAACGCTCTATTAATTGGCCTCCCCGTCACTTGACTATCCCCTCTCCAGTCCATACTTAATGCAGCAGCCAGGGTTGTCCATCTGGCTAATCGGTACACGGACGTGTCCTCTCTTCGTCAGTCATTACACTGGCTGCCCATTCATTATAGGATCCAATTCAAAGTACTTGTTCTCACCCACAAAGCTCTCCACGGTGCAGCACCCCCTTATATCTCCTCCCTCATTTCTGTCTATCGGCCTAGCCGATCGCTGCGCTCTGCAAACGACTTTCGAATAACCTCTGCACTACATACAGAGTATGTGCAGCGCACACCGGCGCACCTTCAAAAGTGCGCAGCGCACGCTAAAATCCTACTAGCACACGGTCTGCGCACCCTATGCTAACAATAGGGTGCGCAGATCACATGCAGCCATGTGCGATAGTAGGCGGTGATGACCGGATGGGGCGGGCAGGGAGCCGGCAGGGGGCGGGGCTTAGCGGCGCCGAGCGCTGCGTGGAAAATAAGCTAGTGTGAAACTAGCCTGAGATGATGAAAAATGTTTACTTTTTCCACTTATACAATCTTACACGTTAAATTTTTTGTTCATAATGTTATTTTTTCTAATGCTGCAAAGCATCACTGAAACACAAGAAATATAAAAAAGTAATATATTTCTGTTCCATTTGTTTTCCCATTAGGCAGCTGAATTTTTTTGGCTTTGTGACTGTTATTAGTCATATTTTGGTATGACAGAGTCTCTATGGGCTTTATTTCCACCATGCACAGAGTAACATGGGCGTGATACCGCAGCTTAGAATCAGATATAAGATTTCAAACTAGTTGTATGCCAGGGGAGAAAAACAGGAATTAAAACATTTTCAATAATTAATGACATATTACATTTCATGGCCAAAATTATTAGTAACTATGTTGTTTGTGGCATATTGGCAATCTTTTGATGTATATTGCTCTATTCCATGCCAGTGGTACTTTATATGGAGTATAAGGCCGGGGTCACACTAACCGACGCAAAATACGGTCCGTAGTTTACATGCGTAATACGGATGAATGACCCCTAAATAATGCTCCGTATGTCATCCATAAGCAAGGTGTGGTCGCGTATTTTGCGCATGTCAGCATCCGTATGTAATCCGTATGGCATCCGTATGGACTCCGTATGGCGAGATTTTCTCGCAGCCTTGCAAAATTGACATTTAACGGTTTTGAGGCCTGCCAACTATTTAAATCATTAGCCTGCACCCTATTTATTGGCTCAGGAACAGGTGGCTGCCTCCATTCTGTCCATTTGTGACCATGCCTTCACTAGGTGTGTTGGGGTTGTATGTGCAACATGGCAAACAGTCTGACTTTCAACACAACTGAGCAGGTTCTCTTCAACTGGCTTTTGTCACGCCGCTTTGGCCAACCATACCCAGTGATAGTGGATCCACGGAGGAGGAGACGCATGTGGGTACATCCACTTTTGAGGCAACGATTCACAAGAGGTCATTTTCACCACCTCTATTCTTCTCTGTGTGAGCATCTGGCTAAATTCTACCAATACTGTCACATGAGCCTTGCAACATTTGATAGACTCTTGGAGACAGTGCGCCCTGGGATAACCTTTCAGGACACAAGGATTGGCAAAGCTATATCTGCAGAGGAGCGATTTCTACTCACAATACTGTATGTATTACACAACCATATTCTCTATGTTCATGATGTGTTGGCCAAAGTATGTATTTTTTGCTTCTTGGAGTAACTTTTATGCCCTCATCTTAGTCCACATATGTGTCAACTTACAGACCAGAATGTTATGTGTAATATGTAATGAATATCACTAACTCATTGTGCAAACAAAGATGTGTGTGTTATTTGCTCTGAAATCCTACCAAGTTTGTTATGTATGGACCTGTTTGTTTTGTAAATGTGTGCATTCTAAAATATTCCTTTTCTGCTGTTGTTCAGCTTCCTGGCCACTGGCCTGTCTTATGCTGCCCTACACCATGAGTTTCTGATTGGAAGATCTACCATTTCTGGCATAGTCAGGTCAACAAGAAGTGAAATCTGGACAAGACTACATCAAGTCATCATGCCCGAGCACAGGATGGAAAACTGGTTGAGGATATCAAGGGACTTTGAGGAGGAATGCCAGTTTCCAAATTGTATTGGGGCCCTTGATGGCAAACGTATCCAGGTGCGTAAGCCGCCGAACTCTGGCTCCCAATTTTTCAATTATAAACAATACTTTTCTGTTGTATTGTTGGCTCTGGCCGACCCTCAATACAAGTTTATAATTGTTGACATTGGGGCCTATGGAAGGACGGGAGACTCTCGAGTCTTCAATACTTCCATTATGGCTCGGCGGCTACGCACCAACCAGTTGGATCTACCACCACCACGCCAGCTACCAGGCTCCACTCAAGAATCTGTCCCTTATGTCCTTGTGGCAGATGAGGCGTTTCAGTTAACACGCAATGTCATGAGGCCATAACCCCGGCGCAACCTTGACCACCGGCACAGAATTTTTAACTTGCGCCTATCACGTGCTCGGCGACTGGTGGAGTGTTCCTTTGGCATTCTTTGTGCCAAATGGGGTGTACTTCAGTCTGCCATTCAGCTGAGTGAACAAAATGTTAATGAAGTAGTGAAAGCCTGTGTGGTTCTTCATAACTTCACCAGGATACATGATTGTTCCTCCTCTGCTGGTGTTGTGCGTAGGCCGGACAAAGTGCGTAGGGTGAGACCACCTATCAACCCTCAACGTAGACCGCTCTCTGGCCTCAAAGTGCGTGATATTTTCACTAATTACTTTCTGGCACCTGAGGGGGAAACTTCTTGGCAAGAGCATGCTGTCTCTATGTTGTAAATTTTGGTTTGATGTGTGTCCAAAAATATACATTTCTACCCCTTCTGAATCTATGGCTGTTTAATTGCATTGGTAAGCGTATGTTGATACGGTTTTTGAGAATTGAGACAGAGACGTAAAGTGTAGTAGACAAATTTTTACTTTTGCCTTTTTTTTAGGGTTTTTTTTCTTAAAGGCAAACATATTCTTGCCCTATGTAAAACTTGGGCAATGGGTCAAATTGGACATTTTGCAGATTTGAACATTGTTGCAAAATAAACTTTACAAACATATCCAACAAAAGATATAATGCAATAACAACATTGCAACATTAGACAATTGGATTCCAAAGTCAAAAAGAGGAGGTCTCCATCATCAAAATGATATAAAAAATATAATACAAACATTTATTATGAATGTTTTCAAATCATATTAATAAGCCACCATGACAGGCAAGGCTACCTTATGCGTTTCTGAAACATATTACATGTCTGCAAAAAATACAATATTTCAGCGCACTATACAGGGAAACTCAAAGGATCACATTACAATACTCACTTGATAATACATAGAGAGAGCGTGATGTTCTTGAGGCTGTTTGCCTTGATTTGGAAAGAAAGTTAGCTGCCCACAAATTTACGAATTTTATATGGACAGCACGCCTTTTCTATGTATTATCAAGTGAGTAGTCTATTTTGATACTTTGACTTTACCAGTATAGCTAGGTGAAATATTGTATTTCTTACAGACATGTAATATGGAAACGCGTAAGGTAGCCTTGCCTGTCATGGTGGTTTATTAATATGCTTTGAAAACCTACATAATAAATGTTCGTTTTATAGTTTTTACATCATTTTGATGATGTAGAGCGCCTCTTTTTTACTTAGGATTGTGATTTTTAGCACCAGTTGTAACACACTGGACATCTCCTGCCATCAGTCCACTTATGGACACTGATGTACAGTATGCATCAACAATTTGCATGTTTGTAGCCACTTACAAATTGTGGAATGTTGGGGAAGGAGAAGGCAGAAGAGCAGCCTGTGGTTGCTGCTGACTATTTTGAGCAACATCGCCCTGTGTGGGGGCATACTGTTGCCCATGATGTTGGTACTGACCTTCCTCCTGTGATTGTTGGGGGTAGTGGCCAGAGTAATACTGCTGAGGGGCTTCTTGTTGGGGTGGGTAGGCCCGTGTCTCATACCCACCAATATAGCCATGTCATCCCCAACCAGGTTGGGACCAGCCTCCAACACTGGGTGGGAAAAAGTGGCCATATTGGTGGGGTTGGCTAGAGGCAGACATATGTTGCTGCTGTAGGGAGGGTTGGGTAGGGGGAGGAAGGGGGTGAGGTGTAGGGCCACGTATTTGAGGATGTTCAGACCCTGCTTGAGCAAGCATCTGTGTGGGTGGTCTCATGCACATAAGATTTCTGGGGGAAAGCTGCCACCTCTCCAGATATTCAAAAAGCTCATATGGGGTATTGGGGGGTGTGCTTGCATCAAGCAGGATCTGAAAACATCCTCGAATACGGAGCCTCACCTCACAGGAAAGGGCACGGAGATAAAGGGCAAGGCTATGTGAGTAGGCCTCCTCCCCATCATCTGCATTGACTCTAGATAGGTAATTTAGGACCCCAGTGTCCACATTGGTCCTGGTATCTTGAACAGCCATCTGCCGCCTTCTTCGTCCTCGCCGGGATGTTACAGCAGCCTGTGGGGAACCCCTGATCTGGGCAGTTGGGCTGCTGCTCATGTTGCCCTGCTCCCCCAGTATGGGTGATGGGCCAGCAGCAGACGGTCCTGGTGGTGGTGTTTGTTGGGCAGGCAATGGGTTCTCGTGTGATGACTCTTCACCCATACTTCTTGTTGGGGGAGAAGATGGGCCAGCCACCTCATCCCCTACAGGATCAATTATGGCCTCTGTCTCTGAGCCCATTCCTCGATCCGTAAGGTTGGATTGAGTTCTGTTATGAAATCGAACAGAGCCTAAAATACATCAATATTTTTGGCCCTGTAAAGTATGGGTGCAATGTGGTGTGAGGTATCTACTTACGGTCTCAGATCCAGAATTGGGGCGAGGAAGGAGAGGCGGTCATAATATATGTATTTTCTTTTTACGTAGCCCGCATCCCCACTCCTGGACCGCTGCTGACGTTCCCGCCAGTTCTGATTCTGGATGCTGCGCCAGCATTTCATAACATCTTCCACTGCAATGTGACAGGAAATATTATCAATTTCACATATTTGATCGGTCACATTTGCTACCAGTAGTCTAGGCATGTGGCCTTCTGTGGTGTGCTTTCTAGCCATGGTGGCATATCTAATTGGCCCATCCAGGCCAGATACACAGGGTCTGAATAGTTCATGTATCAAGTAACTACACTTAATAACTTGGTTGGCTAAGAGGATGAGGAGCTTGTGGCCTGTGCAAAATTATGGCAGTGTGATACTATGCGTCACATCAAAATCTACCTGCCTCATGAGGAAAAAAGTAGAAGCACAGGAAGGGGGGCAGAATCTGTATGCATTTTTGGTTGTGAGGTAATTTTAATCATTTTTGGGCCTTGTACTTACTCAGTTTCTGCTGCTCCTCACGTGGCCGATCACCAAAGTCATGGAACATCTGGCGACATATGCGCCTCCATGACGCCTCCTTTCTTGCCCGGTTGGCATAATTGGCATCCCGTTGGTCCCAGAGTTCTGGCCGCTCCTGTACCAGTACAATGAGCATCTCCACATTTAGGAAATATGGCGCCATGACGCTGCTGTACTCCGTGGAGGCTGACTTCCTGGATGTCTGGAGCGCTATTTGAGGTGATTTGCATGTCTAGGCTTCCTGATAATGGATTGGGCCATTGCCTGTCACCAGCCAAAAGACCTGCGTATTTCTTGCAAGTCACACGTGTGGTCCGTGTGTAATCCGTATTTTTTGCGCACCCATAGACTTGCATTGGCATATTACGGGCGTAGTACGCTGACAATCGCACCATGCTGCGATTGGCACGGACCGTAGAATACACCCAAAAAATATACGGCTGGTGCGAGGGACCCCATAGAGAATCATTGGTCCGTGTCTAATGCGTGCTTTTAACGCCTCTCACTCGTCCGTATTCCTCGCCAGTGTGACCCCGGCCTAAGCAATTTGTGCTTGTTAAATACTTTGGCCTCAATGCATCATTGCTTTTTCTCCACTTTTCTGGAGTAATTTTCTTCTTTTCTGTGGTTCTAGTATGCGCGCCTTATTTTCTGTTTTGCACTACTTTTTAGGCTGATTGCACACGTACTGTTTTGCCCTGCGGATTTTTCCGCGCCGAATTGAGGAAATCCGCAGGTCAAATGACCTGCATTTTTCCTGCGGATTTCTTCCATTTTTAATGCGGTTTTCTTGCGGTTTTTGTGTGGTTTTCCACTGCGGTTTTCCTCTGCGGATTTGGAGACAGGGGAGGTGGAAAATCGCACAAAAGAAGTAACATGCTGCGGATTTTGTACCGCAGGAAAACAGCGCGGAAAAATCCGCAGCGTCTGCACAGCGTTTTTTTTTTTCATTGATTTAAATGCTACTGTACATCACAATGCGGATATGCAACGTTTCTGCGCGGATCCGCTGGATATCTGCATTGTGTGCACACAGCCTTACAATGTCTTTCTTTTTCAAGTCTTTTTGTGATTCATCCTTGATAACTTTGCTTATCCAGATGTTTTAGGCAGATTCACAAAATGAAACTTATGCCAAAAGTCGCAATTTTTGGGCATATTTCAAGGTTTCTGAAGATTTTTCAGTGTGCTGTATTTTTGCAATCATTTTAAGGGATTTACAACTTTTGGTGCTAAAAAGTCACTAAAACTTGTTAAAGACAAAAATGGTCAGATTTGGATTGTGGTATTTAGTGACATTTTTTATGGTATTCAGTGAGGGACATTTCTCATGTTGCATAATTGTTGCACAATTTTGAATTGTAGAAAAGGCCTTTTACACATAGCGATATTGCTAGCGATCTCGCTACATGTGACACTTACCTCCGACCGCCCCCCCCGCTGGATACCGCTGATTGCGCGAGAACGTCCTGGGCCATTTTCTTCTCGCTGGAGTCCTGCTGGCGCTGTCGAGCGACGCGTGGACGCGGGTGGAAGACGTCATCATTGCTGCGTCTGACAGGTAAGTAACGACCACCGAGCATCGCTGCGTCGCTGGTGAGATCTGCCTGTTTGGCAGCTCACTAGCGACAATTTAGCAGTGCACCAGCGATCCTGACCGGGTCGTATCGTTGTCGGGATCGTCGGTGCATCGCTAAATGTAACGGGACCTGAAGACACACCAAAATTCTGTAAAACATTTATGGCATGCAGCTTATGGACATGCAGTGGATTTCCAGTTGCAGAATCTCCAACAAAATCTGCTTAAGCTTCAACAGTATTTTTTTTCCATCAGAGTTTGGCCAAAAGTTTCATCAATTTTTCTCAGAAGAGAAGCAACAAAAAAGTTTCTCTATCTTTTCCTATTTAGCAGTCTGTGAAAAGCAGACAGCACTCGGATTGCATCTGAATGATGCCTGATTTTCTTCTTATAGACTTGCATTGCTAATTTTGATCTGGCACTCAGAATAACATTGGACATTTCTCCATGATTTTGCGAAAACCACTCAGTCCGCAAAATAATCAGTGAACATTCTCACAGACTGTCATAGGTACAACTGCTATCCGCGAAAAACACAGAAAACACTCACATAAGAAAAGCTGACATGTGAATGAGCTCAAAATTTTGTTGCAGGCTTTGGTCTAAAGTTTAAGCTTCTCGGCACATGTTGTTGATTTGTCACTTTTGTTTCTGTGCATATTTATCACAAAAACTGAAGGGTTTCTTGTTTCCTGCAAAGTGAATGAGAATCCTGGAGTCTCATGCACACATTGCTTATTTTTGACTTGCAGATTTGGAGCAGAATTAACTGCAGCATGTCAATTCTTTCAGAGTTTTTGCTCCAGATTTTACTCCTCGTTGTGACGTCAGCAGGAGTCCCTGCAATTTAATACAACAAATTAACCCCTTAAATTAACCCCTACAACTCCAAAATTTAACCCACAAACACTCATCAAATTAATAGTGATAGACATACCAAAAAAAACATGAAATGAAATGGTTAACTATATGTAAACCATGTGTCATTTCATGTCGGGCAGGAGAATAAATATCCAAAAGCCGGCAAATGTTTCTGCGGCTATTCTGCTTTGATGAACTGTATGAATTAGAAATATATGTATAAATGTGTCTCTATGACATGTATAAAATATATATATATATATATATATATATATATATATAAATAAATATATATATATGTGTGTCTAGATCTATTAATTCGTTTGTGTGGGGAAACCTGTCATTGGGCTCCATTATTTGTCCATTTTGCTATCCTGCGAGAAAATCTCGCCAGACGAATGTCAAAAGGATCCTTACATGCGATTAAAATTGCATCAATGAAGAAAAATCGCATCAAAAACGCATCACTGGTTAAGATACCTTTGCGCGATTTCGGACCGTTAAAATGGGACCTATTTTTTATACGTTGTGTGTGACTCCAGCCTGAGACCAAAAGTACCCCTAAGGGCCCCACATATGAATCCAAAATTATTTTTTGTGTCTCCAAAGTGGCAATCACTTAATAGCCCCAACATATGGGAGGAGTCTTGTGGGATCCAAGTACTCTCTCTTAATCACTATCCCCATACATGCTGATACAAATAGCCTTGAGTATCCAGCAAAAATGCGGCCATATCAAAAATCAGAAAAAGTGAAGGGGAAGAGAGAGGAAGAGGGAAACTTAACCATTACCCATGCTAGTGTCCATTGACAGGCGCGTACCCCTACGCGCATTTCGCAATAGCTTCCGTGGGGGTCCTGATGTTACGGGTGTCCCTCCAGACCTCCTTATGTAGTGCTCCGGTCCACCGTCATCGGCGCATGGCATCGGTAAATGGAGGCGGCGCCAATCAGCCATCCCGGCATCAAGATGGTGGCGCAAATCTCGCGAGACGCGAGTTGCGCATACCATCCCGCGATACCGGGAGTGCTGTAGGCGGCGTGACCAAACCGAGGACATGCGCACTGGTGGGCTGAGGCAGTACGCACCATCTTTGTTTCAGGCGCTCGCTGCCCGTCTCCGGTGTACTAAGCTCCCTCATACATAGCCAGAGGCGGATGCGCCAACTTCATGACGATCACTCAGTGCCCATCTCTGGTGCAGCAATGAGATCTCTCAGACACCACCACAACACCAAACAAAAATACCAGGACATGATAAATACATTGCAGACATAAGAAATTTCAAACAGGAATCCCACATATAGCAACATATGCGCGTCAGTGTCATCCTAAAATATAAGCAAAAAGCACAATTATCTAATAAATACTGTTACATTAAGACACATTAGCACAATCCCACATCCATATTAGTTGCAATATCAGGCATATTGAGCATACAGGGCTCAAAAAGATGTAAATGCGTGGTTCTGCTTCTCCTCATGGGCTAAGGTTTCATCATCATGCATCAATACTTGATGGTTACAAAAGGCGACATAGTTGCTCCACAAAGGTTCACCAGAGCATACATAAAGGAACGATGTAAATGTTGTGTCAAAAGCTAAAAGAATATAAAAGGGAAGAACACAAAATTAAAAACAAATCCAATTAAAATAGTGACCATCAGTTAATGAATTCCACTGGCTTACAGATATGAGGAGAAACTAAGATATTCATTAAGGCCCGCAGGGACCATAGTCCCCAATGTCACAATCCATCGGCATTCCTCTTGACTAAGGGAGAGGATTTTATCACCTCCATGTATTCCCATATTTACATGGTCAATACCTCTTACTTGTAAAGCGTCAGGATTGCGTTTATGTTTTAATTTGAAATGTCTGGGTATAGTTTTTAACATGCCAACATCCTCCAAATCCCGAGCAGCCTCAATATCTCATACGTGTTCGCGTGTTCTAACACGCAACTCACGTGAAGTGAGACCCACATAGATCAAATTACAGCTACACGTGGCATAGTACACTACATGTGTCGATGAACATGTTATATGGTCCCTAATTTGGAACACTCGCCGGTCGTCGGATGATGTGAAGGATGTGGACCTGACATGATTCCTACATGCCAGGCACTTCCCACATGGAAAGAATCCGTTCCTACCCCTCGATCCAAAAAGAAAGCGCGGTTTAGCAATGTAGTGACTGGGGACTAATATGTCCTTTAAATTTTTGCTCCTACGTGCTGTCATCAGAGGAACCAAGGGTAAACCCTGACTTAGTACTTGGTCCATCATACGGACCCGCCAGTCTTTCTTTTAAACGGTTCGTATCATATCCCACTGTTGGTTATTAGTGGATATGTATCTGATCATACCATCACTATCTTTATCTTTCTTATTATTATTTTGGCCAGCCAAAAGATCGCCTCTCATAGTGTACTTAGTCCTCAAGTAACCCTTCCTGATGTTCCTGTTGCTATAACCACAATCATTAAATCTCTGCCCAAGGTCCCTGGCCTGCCCCTCAAACAACACATCAGTGGCGCAGATGTGCCATGCCCGAAGGAATTGGCCGGTCGGGATAGCATTGATTGTGGAGATAGGGTGTGACGACGATGCATGCAATAATGAATTAACGGAAGTTTCCTTGCGATACATATTAGTCTCAATCAAACCATCGTCATTCACCCTAATCTCCACATCAAGAAAGGTCACCCTATGCCGATCATATGTGTATGAGAGCCTGATATTGGACCCATTGCGGTTCAGACCACCCATAAACGTGTCAAGATCTGATGTGGACCCCTGCCACACAAATAGGATATCATCTATGTGGCGATACCATCCAAGGATCTGGGGAGCGGCCTCCGCGCCGTCCAACAGCAAACATTAGTCAAAGTAAAACCACATATCACACTATTTACATTAGAAATAATGAAGAATGGAGAACAAGTCTGCTAATACAAAAGTGATCATAGTAATAAAACGTTTGCATTTACATGCATATTATTCTATCTATTACTGTTACTCCATTGTATCAATCACAACAAAAGTCAGCATGTGACCACAGCTATACAAATCACATCTTTGAGGTCACATACGGTCACTATCTAGAGCTTTAAATAAAGGGGAACACTGATAGTGTGCATTTTGTACACTATCAGTATTCAGCAATCTGCAGTCACATAGAGTCAATACAGAAATGTATGTTCAGCCCAAAAGACCTCTTTAAATAAAGAATTATTCATTAGATAAGAACATCAAGATCTAAATAATTAAAATCATCAAAATTAATCAGTGGATATTAGTTTTATGCACTGTTAAAAAATAAAGCTTTAGGCTGAGTTCACACATGGCGTTTTTTTCGCGTTTCCGCGGCGGTTTTAACCGCGCGATTTTGCCGTGAAAACGCGAAAAATAAGCATCCCATGCATTCCTATGGGATTCCACAATGCTGTGCTAATGCTGCGGTTTTTACCACGGCGGAATCGCTTCGAGGTAAAAAACGCAGCATGCTCATTAATTTTGAGGAATCGCGGCGATCCCGCACCCATAGTTATGTATTGTTCCGCTTACTTCCCGCATGTGGCTGTGCACACCATGCGGAAAGTAAACAGAACAATTGCGGATGGTACCCACGGTCCGGAGGAGAGGAGACTGTCCTCCAGGCTTTGGGTACCATATCCCTGTAAAAAATAGAATTTAAAATAAAAAATATTGTTATTCTTACCTTCCGACGTCCCGCGCAGCCTTCCCGCCTCTCTCCACGCTCTTGTTCCCAGTAATCCTTTGCGAAAATGCCCGCGATGGCGTCCGTTCTCGCGGGATCGCGAAGTCTTGCGATCATTCGCGCGACGTCATCGCGAATTACCGTGAGACGTCGCGATCCCGCGAGAACGGACGCCATCGCGGGCATTTTCGCAAAGGATTACTGGGAACGGCTGCGGGGGACGCCGGAAGGTAAGAATAACACCATTTTTTATTTTTTTTTACATTCTATCTTTTACTACTGATGCTGCATAGGCAGCCTCATTAGTAAAAAGTTGGTCACACTTGTCAAGCACTATGTTGACAAGTGTGACCAACCTGTCAATCAGTTCTCCAAGTGATGCTACAGATCGCTTGGAAAACGCTAGCATTCTGCAAGCTAATTACGCTTGCAAAATGCTAGTTTTTCCGCGGGAAAATCGCGGGAATTTAAAATGCGATTTTCCAGCGGAATGGAATTCCGGAATTCTCGCGGTAATTTCCGCGAGAGTTCCGTTACGTGTGCACATAGCCTTATATGAAGAAAAACTGATATGATCTTCTTCTGCCACATATACGCATACACTGTACATCATATTTAGTACTTAAAACCACAAAAATAAAAATCCATCATCAGTTAATAATAATAATCTTTAAATAGTGCTAACACATTCGGCAGCACTTTCCAATTTGCACACTTTATCATCACTGTCCCCGATGGGGCTCACAATGTAAATTCCCTATCTGTATGTCTTTGTAATGTGGGAGGAAACCAGAGAACCCAGAGGAAACCCACGCAAACACAGGGAGAACATACAAACTCCTTGCAGATGTTGTCCTTGGTGTGATTTAAACCCAGGACTCCAGCGCTGCAAGGCTGCAGTGCAATCCACTGAGCCACCGTGCTGGTCCATTCAATAAAAATACAAAAATAAATATTAGAAGAGAGAGTTTGATGGAAAACTTGGTGCGCCACTCAGATGTATATGTCCTGTAAAAATGGAACCAAAGAAATCAGTTATAAATCATTGTGATCAGGCAATTGCCGTTGGTGTCCATCATGTGACTGATTTAGCTTTTCATCTTGGTTTATGTGTATACCACAAACAACGAAGACGATTAGCAGAGCATTACGGAGGAAAGCGGCAAAGATATTTGTCACCTGCACACAGGCTAGGTCACAAATGTCTGATCGCTGATGGGAAGACCTCAAAAAAGAATATTCAGGGTTCGAGAATCAAATATGAAGACCAGAGAGCACCAAAACAAAGAAACCCTTTAAAATTTAACTTTTAATAGAATCATTAAAACAGCCCATTTAATTGGACATATCCAGATACCCGGGGGTCAAAGATCAGTCACTAATATAAACAGTTAGGGTTATATATGTATAACAGGTCAAAAAATTCTATAATGCCCTAGTAGGCCCTAAAATGACCCTTCCTAACTGCGGAGGTTGGCACCCTAATCGTAGACGATATGGCGGCCCCCAGCTCAATGTCGGCGTCCCTAATTACGCCCTAGACCACCCTACGTATACAAAAAGGGACACAAAAAGAAAAACACACACTCACACCTATGATACCGAAAAACAAAAGTGAAGAGACAATAAGTCTCATATAAAAGTGCTATAGTGCTGTAAACCTAATCTCGTAGTTTAAATGCAGTCTTATCTCGAAGTTTAAACAAAAAATTAAAAAATGCAGCTTAAATATAACTTATCTCGTAGTCAAAACAGACACAAAGCTGCAATAGACAAACACTTGGGCTTAATACCCTATTCAGGAATTTTTAAAAAAACGTCTATATATAGGGGTTAGACTGAAATACTAAAAAAAGCAGATTCAATAGAACTTCTTGTAGTAAAAGAATTGGCATGCTGCAATAGACAAATATCTGGATATAATCCCCCATTCACAGATTTGAAAAAAGACTGAGATACTAAGCGGCACATATAACACAATCGTACCAATATCAGGACGCACGTTTGAGCCAGAATACACTGCACACTTAAAATGACAGAAATAATTACTGGGGTATTCACACAAATACGCCCTCTGCGTAATGTCAACTGCAGAAAAAAGGCAGAGATATGAAATCACCCAGTATTCTATGCAACAGAAAAGAGGGTAGCAATAAGCAATGGCCCCAAAAAATGCTATCCCTGCCAAATATTAGCAAAAGCAGAGACAGACATAATATTGTGCATAGACTGTGCAGTAATTCTTGCAGCAAAAACAGGTTTATCAATACACCTGTTTACCATGAGGCACACAATTTCACCTCCACGTCCACTAATGGACAGTCTGCCTAAACAATGTGCAGTAAAGGTACTTATCAGCCATTGATGGAAATGGGACCCGACGCGTTTCCCCCTCAAGATGGGTGAGGGTTCATCAGGGGTCAAAAAAAAGGGGGTCTCATCACCCCTGGCCGTCCGTTTATTACCGTGCCAACACAGACCCCCCTCTGACACAGACTGCAGGGGGAGCCCAGTATCACACAGGAATCGGATTAGATACACAGCTCAGCACACAGTATCACACAGAATAGTATTAGATACACAGCTCAGCAGTCAGTATCACACAGGATAGGATTAGATACACAGCTCAGCAGTCAGTAACACACAGGATAGGATTAGATACGCAGCTCAGCACACAGTATCACACAGAATAGTATTAGATACACAGCTCAGCAGTCAGTATCACACAGGATAGGAATAGATACACAGCTCAGCAGTCAGTATCACACAGGATAGGATTAGATACGCAGCTCAGCACACAGTATCACACAGAATAGTATTAGATACACAGCTCAGCAGTCAGTATCACACAGGATAGGATTAGATACACAGCTCAGCAGTCAGTAACACACAGGATAGGATTAGATACGCAGCTCAGCACACAGTATCACACAGAATAGTATTAGATACACAGCTCAGCAGTCAGTATCACACAGGATAGGATTAGATACACAGCTCAGCAGTCAGTAACACACAGGATAGGATTAGATACGCAGCTCAGCACACAGTATCACACAGAATAGTATTAGATACACAGCTCAGCAGTCAGTATCACACAGGATAGGAATAGATACACAGCTCAGCAGTCAGTATCACACAGGATAGGATTAGATACACGGCTCAGCAGACAGTATCACACAGGATAGGATTAGATACACAGTTCAGGAGACAGTATCACACAAAATAGTATTAGATACACAGTTCAGCAGTCAGTATCACACAGAATAGGATTAGATACACGGCTCAGCAGTCAGTATCACACAGGATAGGATTAGATACGCAGCTCAGCGCACAGTATCACACAGAATAGTATTAGATACACGGCTCAGCAGACAGTATCACACAGAATAGGATTAGATACACGGCTCAGCAGTCAGTATCACACAGGATAGGATTAGATACACGGCTCAGCAGACAGTATCACACAGGATAGGATTAGATGCACAGTTTTTACGTGCAATATAATCATTATAATTTGTTATAACTAACCACAGTTGGTTACTATGTCCAGGCAACGCTGGGCTCTTCAGCTAGTTACATGTATAAATGAGGGGTTTTCGGTGCACCCTTGGTGTGGCCAAAAGCTCAGTGCACTCTTACATCCTCTCATTTACAAACTTCTGCACCCCACATTATGTGGATTGAGAGCCACTTTCTAAAGGGTGTTATTATTTTATAGTAAATCTTACTATTGCATGAAAACGTGCAATCGTATGTCACTGGTCCCCTTGTCCGTAGTATGTAGGATCTCCAAGCTTGTGCTGGACCCATCCAAAGCCCATATTAAGCAGAATATAAAGTATGAAGTAGGATAGAGGGAATTAGTCATGTAGGGAAATGAGGGCAACGATGGACCTCTCAATGAATCACTCGATTATGAGCGCTTATAACCACGATTATGGCACTCAGTGTGACACATGATGTCACCTTATGATATTAAAAGTTTTTACAAAATAGACAGCCCCTTTAAGGTATTAAATAATTAAATGCATTTGTCTGGTCCTATACAGGTCCTGTAAAAATAGAGTCTATGATGCTGGTATAAACCAATGTTATACTGTGTATTACCCCAGATACATTAACATTCTTATCCATGTATTGATCCTGATCACTCAGAGGTAGCCACATGTGATGTCACAATGCTGGGCAGGGGAGAACACAGACTGGCCAGTTGACTGAGCCCTTTATGGGTTAAAGTTAAGGAGAGTAAAAATGTCAGGTATGTTATATAGATAATTCGTGAACTCTAGTAATTAGTAAAAGTATTCTATTACATTTGAGGTTTTATCATGATCAAATCTTACCAAAAATGAAACAACACTGTAATGTACAGCAAAAGTAAAAAATATGAATGTTATATCCACTACACCCGGCAATATGCAATATGTGGTTGTAAGACATTTTTATCCAATGACAGCATTGACCTTCCATGTGTCATCTCAATAGGGGTATGCCATTTAATACATAGGCACATGTATTATACCTCGGTGATGTCACAATGCGTGCAGGGTAGATGTAGAACATTTATCTAATAAAGATTCCAGTAGTATCCTGTGGCGCGCTGTCTGAAGAACAATAACCATATCCCAGGATCAAGACTACCACAACTTTTTTTGGGAAGAGCAGTGCAACCACAAAGGAGGGGATTTCATCGATACTCTAGTATTCAATACTGGATAATTGATACCCTAGACGGTTCTGCAGCCTCCAAATCATCAAACAGCTTATAGTGTGATACATAAGAAACATAACAGGGGAAAAGATGATCAGACAACTTAACTGTTTCTAGGGTGAAGAAAAATTGATAGCAAGATGTCAGGTTTGTATTTTGGGACATATTATAGCGTCATATATTCAATATGTATAGACAATGCCCCAGAATCAATGATTATATATGGGAGGTCACTTATTTGGTTTGTAGCTTTGTATAGGGGTTAGATTAGTAATTAAACTCATTATAGTGTAAAAAATAGTATGTCATGTATTTCTATTACTTTTTCACACAGGTAATGATAAAATATGGATAATTCCAGTGGCCATTGTCATATCCTTAATAGCTGTAGCTATTATTGCATGGATTTTGCGTTGTATCTGGTAAGTTACCAATCCCATCTATGTATAATACTCTTTACTATAAGGCTACAGGTATGTCTGCTTATTCCTTATGTGTGACCTTCAGCCCATAGTAAATACTGTATATTAGAGGCAGAAGTCCCAATTTGACTCCTTGTGGTCCATGGCCCGAGAGCGACTGTAATATCTGTCCCCCTTAGAGGAAAAGTTGAGAAGAATATTAGGAATGTATGATATAATTAGAGAGAACAAGTGTCAAGGTCAAAAATAGAAAACATAAGATAAACTGCGCACTAGATATTAGGCTACGCGCCCACAATCAGGAATAGCAGCGTTCTACATTATAACCCTTATACACATAAAATGGTGCAACTATGTACACATTGCTCTCCACAAGCTTTTATCAGTAATTTTCTGTGGTATCATGAATTTAAATCTTTCAATGTACTTGTATTTAAAGGTTAAAAGTACAACGTAGGAGACATGATAAGCTCATGGAAGAATTATTTCCTGACTCAGGTAATGATAATAGGAATAAATAAATGTTATTTACAGATGGAGCCGTTCTTAATATGACAAAGCGATCAAATTAACGATGCAGAAAGATATTGTGAACAGGTTACTAGGATGCAACATGCAGATGGAGACAAGGCGGGATTAACCAACTAAGTTATTTATTGCCCCTAACACGGAAGTGAAGGTGTTAATTATGAAAGTATGCCATTTGTTCAGATACAGGGTAACAAGTCCCACAATATTAGATGTAATGGAGCTACCAGCAATTAATACAATGATAGACCGCTGATATAGAAGAGTTAATGGTTTGCTTTTATATCCCTTTAAATGCCTTTAATTGTCCACTTGCCTTTTGCCTTTCATTCATTCTTATGACTCTGCAGTTTTGCCTGTCTCCTCTTCAAGGAGAAAAATATATATAAAGTGCTCTCAGTGAGAGAAACAAAATAGGAATCTTGTGGGTATGATACCATTTAATGGCTAACAATTAATAGTGAATGTTGTTACAAAGCAAGCTTTCGGGACTGCTTATGTCCCTTCATCAGGCTCTTCAAGGAGAAAATGCTTCTTATCATATATGTTCTCAAAAGTCAGCCACTGCGTGTTCTAGGTACATTGTAAACATGTTATGACCCTGACGGTGATGGTGGGTGCCACATGAGCTCCATAGATTTTCATATTGTTGTAAATGGTATAAAAGATTGCCTTGTTTTTCATTACGTCAGATAAAGTGATTTGACCACGGCTCGTGTGTGTTGAGTCTCTTTGTCTCCTGGCGCTTGTCATCAGAAGGGCGAAAAACCTCATAATCCGGACTCACTGGTGATCTGGCATACCTGACGCTTGGTCAGAAAAAAAAACAGCCACGACACCGTCACTGTAATAAGTCCTTCAAATAGTTTTGCTTGTTATACTGGTACTAACAGGGTCAGTGGTATTTCCCACTAGGCTGCAAGTCTCTAGTAGAAAGTCACTCAATCCTCTATATGTGCTGATCACATTGACCGACCCTGGTCCCTTCTGCTACAGTGCCCCATCCCACACCGTTTTCCATGCGACTACACTGGCAGTAACGACGCAGTTCAATTGCATCTCCTGGTCACTATGGCACACGCCTGACCCCGTACGATGATCAGAGTTCGACCTTCAGGTGCTTGACTTCCAGCGATCAGGCTCCAGGTCTTGATCATTACAGTCTTGGCTTCAGATCCTGACCATTGTAGTCTGGACTTCGGTGCTTGACCCATCATGTCCCAATAATCTCGGTCCCCGGCCACTTCCATGTCGATCTGCCTCTGTGTTCCACCATTCACACATCCTTACTCTCTCAATGGTTGGCGCCAACTGCCTTCCTGCCCTGTCGCTGCCCCCTTTTATATTTGATAACTACGTCACAGCTACGATCTGACCCTGTGCTCTCTTCAACTTCACTCACTCAGAAATACTTCCTCCATCTTCTGGTTCCTCCATACTCAGTTTGCTCAGTAGATGACAACATTTGGTCTCAATGCCACAGAACTTTGATGAACAACATTTTCAACTCCCCACCCCCTTACAATAATTCAATGCAAAAAAGTTTTATTTGACAGAGAAAGAAAGAGAGAAAGAGAGAGTGACAGAAAAAGAGCGAGAGAAAAAGTGAGACAAACATTATTAGCCCAATCCAAATTATCATACTAGTAAATAATTAAATCTTCTCTTGTGTTTCTTGTTTTTACATGCACATTGCTCTACTTGTTGAACTAAAGGGGTTGTCCACCACTCAGACAACCCCCCTTTTAATCACTATATTCCTCCATGCAAAATAAAACTAGCCTGTATTCACCACCGATGCTGACTCCAGCAATAGCGTGCCAGGTGTCCTGGAGTTCACGTGACATTGTTACACCACATGAGCTCTTTAGTAAATCACTACTACTAGTGATGAAGGATGCCAAGGGATGACGATTTTGTCCAAAGGAGGTGAGAACAAAGCAGCTGCTGATTATTTGCATATCTGATGGGACATAATGTTACACAAGCCCTGTGAAACCCGGCTTTTACATCCATGGAATGGTACCGGCACTAGAAGTACAGATTGCTTTTAAATAAGATGGGGGAATATAGTAATTGAGAAGGGGTTGCCTGAGTAGTGGATAACCACATCAATCCGTTACAGTCATTTACAAAAAATGTTTCTTGCTTCAGTAGAGAATCTCTTCTACAACATTGATGAGACAGAAGTCATAGATTGGGTCATATCTGTGGCTGGTTAAATGAGGAAAAGAATATTTTTCAGATAAGGACATCAAGATCTGAAGAAATAACATCAACGTTTTTATGATAATCAGCAAATAACAGTTAAATATTCAAAAATAAAGCTAGTATGAAAAAAACATGCACATGATATTTTTCTTCCATATTCGCATATACATCATATTTAGCACACATAAACCAGTAAAAAGACCATATTGGATGTAACAAAAATCTTTGAAAAAATAGGGCTACTTGGAACTGAATATCTCATGCAAAATGTTCAAAAACTTGGTGAAACCCAGTGTACCAAATTGTGAGACTGATGCACCAGGTAAAAGCTGCTAATGTCTTTGTTATGGTTTATGTATATGTCAGAAACCGTGAAGCAGAGTACAGTGTCAAACCCAACAGTGTTTATCAGCAGCCATATTGATAATTTGCATGCAAATACCAATGTAAACATATATGTCAGTCTAATTGGAAGTGTGGTGGCAAGGAAAAATGAGGCTATATTCTCCATTCAGCTGCTTACTTCCAGTCATCAGTGCAGTGTCAGGGCTGTGAACAATCAACCGACATAGCCAGCGATCCTTGATTGACATATATGTAGCGTAGGATGTCAGTCAATCACAATGGGAATGATTGCAGAGCACTCAATAGCTAGTGAGTGCTGACTGTTTATAGCCCTGGCACCGATCCCTGAAGCCACAGTTCCAATTAGGCTGCCATATGTGTTTAAACAGTATTTACCTGCAAATTACTACTTGGGATACAATTAAATACAGTTTCTTCTTCTTTTGCTGACATGTTTCCTTTAAAAGTTTCACCAGCAAAGACATTTATCAGATATCCATAGGATGTGTAATAAATGTCTGAATGTTGAGCATCCAACTGATTGCCTATAAGAGGAGATCATGGTCTTGGTCTATGCTCAACCATGACACTTAATTTATTAGTGGAGGACATTTGACCTAGTGATTGGTAGGAGTCCAAGTGGTGGGACACTCAACAATCTGGCATTTATCATTGATAGAAAGGCAAAAAAAAAATATGCGTTGGTAAATGCTGGGGATGAGCGAACGTGCTCAGTGATTCACAGTTATCACTCGAGTATCACAGTGCTCGGATGTGCTAATTACTCAGCGAGTAATGGATGATGCTCAATTTAAAACTCGAATCCCCGCCCCCTACCTTTGGTGCCTCTTGCACATCCAATGTGGGGATTGCCTGTGAGTCATTGTAATGCGGTAGTCATCTTGGTTGTGGCATTACTGTGATTGGCTGTCTGTCTAACCTCATCAGGGATCATAAAAGAATAGGCGCAGCCTGGTTCGGCACACTGACGCCATTACACGGCTCTGTGACACTTCGTATTGGAAGGAGAGAGTGCTTGTCTAGGCTTTTGTGCATGATATAACAAATCAGAGGCCTGTAGTGTTGATATTGATGCTTAAGCTGAGCCATCATACTAACAGCCCTTCTAAGGGCTAAACGTTTGTATCACATACTGTGATGCAGTGACCCCTGTGACAGCTAGGGGGCACTGTATGGGACATGCATGCAGGCGTTCTTTCATGGTAATAGGGAAAATGGTGACTGGCAGGGTTATAAATGGCCGATATGTATCACAGGGGTGGGTGCCCTGTGATGGAAGCCGAATCTTGTTGTGATTAGCAGATCTACTGCTAATGAGGTTTTTTTGTTTTATATGGGGCGGCTTTCAAGTGACTTGGTGAGATGGGTGAGACCAGTCACCTACAAACCCACCCAGGGGCGTGTGTCTGAATGCCCAGGATAAAGCCTGTGTGTGTGTGGCTTTGTCAAATATTACCTTTACTGAGGTCATAACCATGTGACCATATCTCACGTGTGGGTGTGGTTATGAACTAAATAATGTGCCTGAGGTCTGGTCACAGAGAGAGAGTGCATGGACCTGAATAATTCATGTGGAAGGTCCTGGAAGGTCTAGGTGTTGGAAGGTGTGTGCTGCCCTCCTGAATAGCACCTGCTGCGACCTTGGACCTGGTGAGGCCAGTGGGTTAGGAGACCCAATGAGGAGGGTCGGATCCCTGAACAGCACCCGGATTGGCCACGTGTGTGAGCAGAGTCTGTGACAGCACTGCATTGGGGGAGCTACTGTCCGTCTGTGGATCTGGACTGTCAGGTGGCCTGGTGAGCAAGATGTTGTCTGGGACGGTGATCCCAGCTTCCCTGAGAGAGAGGACTACCAAAGAGTCGGCATCTGGAGCCAGAGCTCCTGCGAGGTAACCCCAGACATGGGGATATAACTGTTGGTGCCCATGATGTTCTATGGACAATAATGAACTGAGAGAGCGGAGCTCTACTACGATCATTAAGGATTAATCTGTCTGATGCAAGACTGTATTCTTTGTGTTGTCTAACATGGTTTATGCTGTTTAATAAACCACATGGACTGTTTAAGTGGAAAGTGTTCCCATGTGACGTGAATGCGCTGCCAAGTGAGTGTCCCCCAATACACTCGGTGAGCGTTACCTTACAATACAATCTGCATTAAGCCTAGGGCCCTCACAGGAGCAGTGAGAGTAACAGTATCCAGTTTGTAGACAGTGACTAGACCTGTGCAGTTCATTGGCAAATTTATTTTGCATTTTTTTGTGGGGGCTGAAAAAATTGGATGTATTTTGATCCATCAAGTATTACGTGCTTTGAGGTCCTTTTTTGTGCTATGTAACAAAACCAAAAATCATTGAAACATTTTCCTGGGCTACATTTCTCAGCAATACTCTATTTCGTAGTGTGGAGTACATTTCTTTGATCTCTAAAACTGAGAAAAAGCTTTTAAAAATGTTGTAAGGTTCCATTTCCCAGTCATATAGTGTTATGTGGTCTGTGAACATTTCTGTGATCTCTGAAACTGCTGAAAAGGTTTTAAAAAATGTTTAAGCCTTCACATCTTGGACACACAGTGTTTGTGTTTCTGTGATCTCTAAAATGAATAAAAGCTTTTAAAAATGTTGTAGGCTTCCATTTCTCAGCCCATCTGTATATCAGCCTGCACCTGCCATGCTTGTACATATACCAGCCTGCCCCTGCCAGTGTCTATCTGAATACCAGCTGTACCGGCCAGCAACTGCCGTTGCTGTGTTTGTGCCGTGCCTTCCTGTATCAGCTGTACTCTCCTATCGGGCCATTCCAGCTACTTGTCCCTTTGGGGTCAGCTGCCGTGTGTCCGAGGTCTGCCCTGGTGTAGTACCTGGTGTCCATCAGAACTCAAGCTTAACCCCACATCAAGGGGCTCTATTGAAGAGTCAGGTGTAGTGTTGAGCATTCCGATACAGCAATATCGGGAATCGGCCGATATTCGCGGTATCGGAATTCCGATACTGAGTTCCGATACTTTTAGTATATCGAATACCGGAATCGGAAGTTCCCATAATGCAATGAGCCAGTTTGATATTATTCAGCCAATGAGGATGCTAAGAAGTGTGGGCACATCCTGTTAGAGCATGTTAGGCATGTAACTACTGGCATGGCTGTGATTGGCTGCTGAAATGATGTCATGATGCACTATAAAAGCCGCCGCCGCCATTTTGAGTTCACTCTGCTGTGAATTCAGTTAGGGGTAGGATGCTGATGTTCTGAGGGACAGTGTGACCTAGCAATTTGCTATATAGTGCTTTACCCAGGCTACTTAATCAACCGCTGTAGCGTTCTTTTGCCTTGCAGCGCTGTTCACGGCTGTCTGCGAGGTCTCTGTGTGTGAGTGCAGCTCATGCTGTAGTGTGTTCTGCAGCCAGCCACCTCCAGTTGTAGTCCACTCAGCGTGCGTCACTGCCTCATACATTGTCCTTTTTTGTATTAGTGCTGCTCATTTTTCCAGATTTCTCCTATTAGTGTGGTTCCATCCGTATCCAGCTAGAATATTTGCAAATACTATATAGGAGTAGATAGAGGAGCCTTTCTGCTGTCTTGTGCCCTGCAGCCCCAGCCAGATTAGTATTAGCCTATTTTTTGGAGCCTCATCTATTGCATTGTAGGTTACCTTCCTGCATTGTAATAGCTAAAAAAAGTTTGTGATACTATCGCTTTTACATCTTTGGACACATCCAGTGTCTTTTTGTAAAAAAAAAAGTTAATAAAGTTCACCAAACACTCCACTTTACAGTTGTGTAGGCCACATTAGCTCATATTAAAGTTTAGTTCACACTTTATAAAATTAGTGTTTCTTATACCTGTTAGCAGCTGTTCAGGGATAAGCACACTAAGCCCTTAGTACTTTTCTGCCTATCTTTATCAGTCTACCAAGATGAAGAAGGCAGGGAGTAAGGCACGTGGTCTTGGGCGTGGAGTTTCTGTAGGGAGGCAACGTGGGGATTCTGTGCCTTCTGTGGGCACCAGTGACTCAGCATCCCCCAGTTTTCCCAGGGAACAGTCCTCTATGCGTAGCTTTGTGGGAGCTCGCCGTACCCTACTGCTGCGGAACGAAAAAATTGAAGCCGTTTCGGATGGATGGCAGCTAACGCATCGACTTCAATTAGATTCAGATCCTCTCAGGTCCAGAGCACTGAAGAGTACCCATCTGTCTCTTCACCACCTGCCAAATTGCCCAGGCAGTCAGAGAGCCTTGGACAGGAGCCATCTCTACTTCTGTTCTCTGAATCTGTTGGCTTGGAAAGAGGGGGCCAGCCAAGCAGCATTTGAGAATTGAAGAGGCAGTATGTAGTGATACGCAACAACTTTGTCTCTCTGAATCTGAAGAGGCGGGTGGGCCAGTGCCTATGGTCAGCACACCTCAGTACTCATCTGATGATGAGACTCAGGTGCCACTTTCTGGTGCATACTGTGCTGTCGAGACTACCCAGGAGAAGCAGTCATTTGAAGAGGGTAGTGTAGATGATGAGGTCCTTGACCCATCATGGCGTGAGGTACAGGAAGGTGGTGGGAGCAGCTCTGAGGAAGAGATTCCCAGAACGGCCAAAAAAGGAGGGAGAGGGAGGTGGCAGACTCGGTTGCCTGTAGCCTCCATTTCGGCACCCATTAGGAGCATGCCTCTTCCAAAACCCAAAACGGGCGCTCCCAAGACTTGCAGTGCCTGGTCTTTTTTTGACACAGTTGCAGATGACATTTGCTTTGTCAAATGCAAGCTGTGTAATCACAAAGTGAAAAGAGGGAAAAGTGTCAGCAACCTCAATACCACAAATATGTGGAAACATGTGCGGACCAAGCACGTGGTGGAGTTACAAAGACACACTGAAGACCTAGGCCAACCTACAGCACCACCTACCACCTCTTCAGCTTGTGTTGTAGCTTCTTCCTCCAGCTCACACACAGCTGGTTCGGCTTCCTCACAGGATCGCCATGGAAGAACCTCTGGCACTGTTGTACAGAGACACAGTGTCATTCCACCCACAGCACCACGTTCCCTGTCATCCTCACACTCCCAGGCCACTCTACAGCCATCGGTAGCACAGGCATGGGAGAAAAGGTGCCCATACTCGGAAAACCACCCCCGAGCACAGGCTCTGAATGCTGGCATTGCAAAACTACTGTCCCTTGAAATGCTCTCATTCAGGCTGGTGGAGACTGACACCTTCCGTAACTTCATGGCATTGGCAGTCCCACAATACAATGTGCCGAGCCACTTTTATTTCAGCAAGCAAGCCTTCCCTGCCCTGCAAAAGCTTGTGGAGGGAAAAATTAAACATGCGCTACTAAACGCTGTCAGTAGCAAGGTCCACCTGACCACCGATGTGTGGACCAGTAAGCATGGACAGGGACGATATCTTTCCTTCACTGCCAATGTGTAATTGTTGTGGAGCCGGGTACAGATCTTGAGAGTGGCACTGTACGTGTTCTGCCAACTCCAAGGATTGCAGGAATCCAGTCTGTACACATTGACTCCTCCTCATACTCCAGTTCCTCTGAATCAGCACTGCAGGAGCCGTCACAGTCTACCTCCACATGGACCCGTGAACGCTTACCTGTTACGATCGATATGAGCACAGCCATGGCCAAACATCAACAGGCCGTATTGAAATTAATTTCTTTGGGTAATCGAAGCCACACAGCGCAGGAGCTCTGGAATGCCATCAAGCAGGAGAGTGACGTGTGGTTTGTGCCAGCGAATCTCCAGCCGGGCTTGGTAGTGTGTGACAATGGCCGAAATCTGGTGGCAGCTCTGGGCCTAGGCAACCTCACTCACAACCCATGTCTGGCACATGTGCTCAACTTGGTCGAGCAGAGCTTTCTGAGAGACTATCCGGATCTTGATGCACTGCTGCACAAGGTCTGCATAGAGTGGCTCACTTGTGGCGTTCCCGGACGGCAAGATCGCACATTGCAACTCTGCAGCGCCGATTACGCCTTCCGGAACATCGCATCATATGTGACATACCCACCAGGTGGAATTCTACGTTACATATGTTGGAGCGGTTGTGTGAGCAGCAGGCAGCAAGTCATGGAGTACCAGCTGCATCAGGCGCAAACAAGTCGCACTGTGCGCCGGTCACACTTCAGCACCACTGAGTGGGCCTCTATGAAGGACATCTGCCTCGTTTTGCGTGCCTTTGATGATTCCACGCTGATGGCGAGTGCAGATGATGCACTAGTCAGCATGACTATCCCCCTTATCTGCCTGCTTGAAAATAAAATGCAAGCACTGAGGGAGGAGGTTGTGGAAGAGGTGGAGGATGAGGAGTCACAAATGCCATCTGCTTCTGGACAGTCTGCGCAACGTGGTTTCTCACAAAGGCCTAGGCAGGGGACACTTTGTGAGGAGGATGAGGAGGAGTCAATGGAGGAGGAAGACATCTGTCCAGAGGAGGGAGGTACGCAATGCTCTAGTAGTCAGTATGTAGAGCGAGGGTGGGGTGATGCAGAGCAGGCAGAGATTACGCCTCAAGCAGGGGACAGCGTTTCTTGGCCAGTTGGCAGTCTGCAGCACATGGTTGATTTCATGCTGCAGTGCCTGAGAAACGACCGCCGCATCGCCCACATTCTCAACACGGCTGATTATTGGGTGTGTACACCCTCCAAGATCCTTGCTACTGGGACAACTTACAAAGCCTCATAACACCGTTGAATCGGGAGCGTGAAATGCGGGAGTACCAAGACACACTGGTGCATTCCATCATGTTCTCCATTCCACCTGAGAGCAGTGCTGCTAGTGCTTTACAAAGCAGCTTAGTGCGTCGAGGCAGTGGAGGAAGCTCTGCACAAAGAGGGACCAGAAGCAGCGCCTCAGCACAAGGCAAGACCAGTATGGCCCAAATGTGGCAAAGTTTTGTGTCCCCGCCACAAATGTCTACACCATCACAGAAGGCTCCAGTCAGCAGGAGGCAACGTTTCCGTCAGATGGTGACAGACTACATGTCTTGCCCTCTCAGTGTTCTCCCACACTGCTCTTCCCCCTTCAAGTTTTGGGTCTCTAAGCTGGATACATGGCCGTAGCTTAGCCAGTATGCATTGGAGGTGCTGGCTTGCCCTGCTGCTAGTGTATTATCGGAACGCGTCTTTAGTGCCGGAGGTGGTGTACTAACAGACCGTCGCATGCGACTGTCCTCCGATAACGTTGACCGGCTTACTTTTCTGAAAATGAACAAGGCCTGGATCTCGCAGGAATTTGCCAGTCCTCTTCCAGATTAAATATTTGGTTGGCAACAGTATCCAGGTCTCCTGTTGTGATCATATTTCTACCACCTGAACTGTATTCCCTGGGCTCCAACACCGCCAGTTGCTGCTCATAAGTGCCGTCTGCACACTCAACACATGCTCCAATGTTATTGGGGTTCAGTAACGTCAGCTGATCCCCTGCTGTGTGTCCGTCAATTTCTCCTGCTCTGTCCACATTCACACTACTACAGATATTAAACTTGCTCCAATTAGGCCTCTGCCTCCACTCTGTTTCTATTATTTACCCTGGGCTCCAACACCACCAGTTGCTGCTCAGAAGTGCCGTCTGCACAGTCAACACATGCTCCAGTGTTATTGGGGTTCAGTAACGTCAGCTGATCCCCTGCTGTGTGTCCGTCAATTTCTCCTGCTCTGTCCACATTCACACTACTACAGATATTATACTTGCTCCAATTAGGCCTCTGGCTACACTCTGTTTCTACTGTAATCCCTGGGATCCAACACCACCAGTTGCTGCTCAGAAGTGTCTTTGGCACGTGTACTCCCTCCTGCCCAGCCTGGTTCCAGCACACCAGCTGTTACCGGGTAGTGTCAATGTCACTTTGCCTCCAATACTGTCGTGTTGCGGTCGGGTTAGCTGACTCTATGGTGCCTGCAGTTTAGGTGCTTCCTATGTGGGCTGTGGGATCTGGCAATGAAGGTTGGTTCCGTAGTGCCAATAGGACAAGCTCCCCCTGTAGGACTGTTGGTTTCGGTAACTACGGCCGGCTCGCGGCCATGCAACTTTTTTTTTCATGTGTACCTTCTGCTGCCTATCTGAGTTCCAGTACCATTAGCTGGTTCTTTTTAAGTCAATCTGGAATATGTCCCCCTGGGTTCCAGTAACGTCAGGTGGTTCCAGGCAGAGCCTTTGGCTTAGATGCCTCCTTCTCGGTATCCGAGTTCCGCCAACGTCTGCTCGTCCTTGGTAGTGCTTTCTGGCACAGGTACCTCCTGCTTAGTAACCGGGTTCCAGTACCATCAGCTGGTCCTCGGTAGTTCCACTGGCTCTTGTACCTTCGGCTACCCATCCAGGTTCCAGTACCGTCAGCTGGTTCTCAGCAGTTCCTCAGCCTTCTTGTACCTTCTGCTACATTTCCAAGTTCAAGCTTTTTGAAATGGTTTTTGGTAATCACTCTGGATCTCCCTGACGACGACCCTAAAGACGACGACCCTGAAGACCACCCCGATGAAGACGACAACCCCGAAAACAGTGACCCTGGAGACGACGACCCTGAAGACCACCCCAAAGAAGACGACGACCCCGAAAACGACGACCCTGGAGACGTGGACCCTGAAGACCACCCCAAAGAAGACCAAGAAGATGACCCTGAAGAGGATGATGAAGGAGAAAGTGTGGGAGAAGTAAAAAAGGTGAAGAGCATGGAAGTAGTGAAACATAAATATCTGGCAAAAAATAAAAAAGCTAAACATAGTCAATATCTTTGTAACTCTGAACGTCTTAAAAAAAAAATTAATTGCTGCTATTCCATTTGATTGGGCTAAACCTCTATGCCTTTAATGTCTCCTCCACCTCCCCCATTACATTCTACATTATTCTTAGTTGTTTTCCTTCATGTAGAATTAACCTACAAGGTAAGTAAGGGTTTATTTTAATTCCGATATTTGTGTCCTATTGACTTGCATTGGTTTCCGGTATCAGAATCGGCGATATCCGATATTTTTGGGGTATCGGTTCGATCCGATCCGATATTTCCCGATATCGGAAGGTATCGCTCCACACTAGTCAGGTGTTTACTTACTTATGCCCCTCCAAGCTCTCCTCGGACCACGGCACAGTGGTTCCACCACTCCCAATACAGTTTGCACAGGCCTTGGAATCCACTGACTCCCAGGCTTTCTCTATCTCTGATCTGTACCCGTAGGTCCAGCAGGATAAAATCCCTCTCCTACCTGTGTACAGTGACCACCCACCTAAATACGCTGACAACTCTGGTCGCATTCTCTCCTACCCAATCTGCGGCAACCTGGGACCCATCAGCCTGCCATCTATGTTCCCAGTTCTGGACCTCATCAGTAAGCCCCTCCACATTTTGGCATTGACCCTGCCTTATGTTGAGTGTTCATCAATCTGTACATGTGCACTCTTGGCTCATCAGTTCACTTCAGATCTGGCCAAATTGGCTTTCATCATGTCCCATCTCATTGGGGAAGCTCTGGCGTGGCTCAGTCACCTATAGGAGAGAGGGGATCCTCTTGTTTCAAACCTACAGTCCTTTCTAGTAACACTCTGTAAGGTGAGTTGATGAGCCTGGCTGACTTTCCTCAGCAGCATCTTCTCTTCTCAGACCGTGCCAGGGATACTTCACTGTGCACCAATACACGGTCTGATTCCATACCCTTCCATACCCTGAATAATGAGACTAAATAATGAGCTGGCCAGCTTGGGCACAACCACCTTGCTGGATGACCTGGTGTGACTGACTACTCAGAATGACACCAAGTTTCAGGAACATTCCAAGGAGGCGACCCACAAGAGAAGACCTGTATGCGTAGCACCAACCTTTCAAATCCCGTGCATGCAGCAAACCTCACCTTCAGCACCCTTCCCAGAGTCCACGCAAATCAAGCAGGTGAAGACAGCCACGCATCATCAGGAGACCAGTTGTCCAGAGGGTAGATGCTTCTTTTGCTTCATTCTTGAACATTAAATCCACTCCTGCCCTGAAATACTTGAAAACTCCAGAGCCTAAGGTCTGCTGGAGACACTAACTTGGGCGAGGATCCATGCTCTCCTTCGCTGACTCTGTCAGTATCCGTTTCCTGTGGCAACAACTGTCTTGTCAAATTTGCCTATTTAGACTCTGGTTCTGCACTAAATTTCATTCAACAGGTCATTGTGGACCGTTATTAACTCCCAATCCAACATCTACAGGATCCTTTGGTGATATCATCGGTGGATGGAGAACCTCTTTCCCAGCGATGTATATGTCCCGGCGATGAAGAATCCGCTGCACCTTCAGAGGTCTTATATATAAAACTTCAGTTTTATTGGTAATATTTAAAAGATATAAAAGAGCACAGTTATATGCAGTCACATCAACCAGTGGACATCTAGAACCAACATGTGACAACTTTTTTCCAAAATCTTCTTATCTCCAGAATGAAACTACTATTAGGCAATTGAGAACTGTTGGAGATAAAACTGGCTCTGGCATTTCCTGCTTGAAGGAGCGATGCACCTAGTGGTCACTTACACTGACTACAAGAATCTAGCCTTTTTTGCAGTTCGCACAGTGGATAAATCCATGGCAAGCCAGGTGATCTCTGTTCTTCTACAGTTTCAATGTTATTCTCCATTTCTGGATAGCGGATAAGAACGTCAAGGCATCTGCATTCTCTAGGTCCTTTCTGTCTTCCAATAAGGAGGAAGAGCCTTAACACATCAATGAGCTCTCCAAAATAGTTACAGTACCTCCACTGGATTTGTCTCAGATCTCATGCAGAAAGACTTTTGCTGCTGAACCAAACAGGAAGCAGGTTGTTTACCGGGATCACTCATCTAATTTCGCTGATTATGCCAGGTAGATGAAGATGGCTCTCCTCATTTCCTGGTATTATTGGTGGCCGACTCTGAGCAAGGATATTGCGGATTTTGTCTTGGCCTGTCCCTCTTGTGCCCAGACCAAGACTTCGAAACAGCTTCCGACCAGCCAGCTACTTCCTTTGCTCCCTGGCAGCACATAGCAATGGATTTAATCACGATCTTCCTGTATCGACCGGGTGTACTATCTTCTAGATGGTGGTGGATCCCTTCTCTAAGATGGTCCATTTCACTCCCCTGTAAAGCCTTCCATCTGCTTCTGTGCTTACAGAAAATTTCATACTACATATCTTCCATGGTTTACCTCTCCATATAGTCTCATATAGAGGTGTCCAGTTTACATCTGGAGAGATACCTGCAAACTACTGAGTGTCATTCTGAATTTCTCTTCAGCCTGCCATCCACAATCCAATGGCCAGGTAAAGCAGGTCAAGGTGTACGAAGGTGAGTCATTAGACGTGGTATATATTGATTTTTCCAAAGCGTTTGGTACCGTGCCACGCAAGAGGTTGGTACACAAAATGAGAATGCTGGGTCTGGGAGATAATATGTGTAAATGGGTAAGTAACTGGCTTAGTGATAGACGGCAGAGGGTAAATATTAATAATATACTCTCTAACTTGGTCGCTGTAACCAGTGGGGTACCACAGGGGTCGGTGTTGGGACCTATTCTCTTCAACATATTTATTAACGATCTGGTAGAAGCTTTACACAGTATAATATCAATATTTTTGCAGATGATACAAAACTATGTAAAGCAATCAATGCAAGAGAAGATAGTATTCTACTACAGATGAATCTGGATAAGTTGGACCGCACATGGAGTACTCTGTACAGTTTTGGGCACCAGTGCTCAGGTAGGATATAATGGAACTAGAGAGAGTACAAAGGAGGGCAACAAAATTAATAAAAGGGATGGGGAGCTACAATACCCTGAGATATTAGCAAATTAGGATTATTTAGTCTAGAAAAAAGACGACTGAGGGGCGATCTAATAACCATGTATAAGTGTATAAGGGGATAATACAAATATATCTCCGAGGATCTGTTTATACCAAGGAAGGTGACGGTCATAAGGGGGCATTTTCTGCGTGTGGAGGAGAGAAGTTTTTTTCACCCACATAGAAGAGGATTCTTTACTGTTAGGGCAGTGAGAATCTGGAATTACTTGCCTGAGGAATTGGTGATGGCGTACTCAGTCGAGGGGTTCATGAGAGGCCTGAATGTCTTACTGGAGTGTAACAATATTGTATCTTACAGTTATTAGGTTCTTTAAAAGGACGTAAATCTGGGGATTTATTCTGACATAATATAGGCTGAACTGGGTGGACAATTGTCTATTTTTGGCCTTGCTAACTATGTTACTATGTAACGAAATCCTGACCAACTTCCTGCAGTACTTCCTCAATGCCAACCACAATAATTGGGATGAATGTCTGCCTTGGACCGAATTCTTATACAACAACCATGTGAGTGAATCATCTGCTAAATCTCTGTTTTTTTGGTCTGCGGTCAACATCCCAATATTCCATTCCCTGTGTCTACTACCACTGACATTCCTGCTACATAATCCCTCATCAAGGGGTTTTCTAAGATATGGGAAGACACTAATATCACCATAATGAAATCCTCTGAACGGATGAAGAGACACACAGACAAGAGACATCTGGATCCGCTTCTGTTTCATCCAGGGGACAAGGTTTTTGGACTGGAAGGGGTTCATGGGAGCCCAGGAGAACATCCACATTCCTCTCCTCCTGGAGAAAGTTTTTGTAGGCTTGAAGAAGACGGGACATAAGGGAATTACTGTAGCACAGGATCCCAGCACGCTTTTCCCCTCCACTCATAGGGTCACTGATTCACTCACTGCTGTGACCCAGTCCAGCACTTCATCCTTCTCCTTCTTCAGCTGCTGCCTGGGTTCTGAGCATGGTGCGCAGATCCCCGGCCACTGTGCTTAGGGCATTCGCGCCATCCTAAAGTGTCTCCAGCCAAAGGCTGGGCGACACTAGTTATTTAAGGTACCTCCACCTGAATGGTGGTGCCTGTGCAACATGGTTAGTCCTTGCTTGTGCATTCCAGCCTGCACCTGCCATGCCCATCTGTTATTCCGACCTGAACCTGCCGTGCCCACCTGTATACCAGCCTGCACCTGCCATGCCAATTTGTATACCATCCTTCAACTGCTGAGCCCATCTGTATACTAGCTTGCACTTGACATGCCCATCCATTTACCAGCCTGCACCTGTCAGTGCCTATATGTATACCAGCCATAACAGTCTGCACCTGCCAGTGTCTATCTGTATACCAGCTGTAATTGTAATTACCTGCGGCTCCTGTGTTCATGCTGTGCCTGCCTGTATCAGCTGTACTCTCCTACTGGGCGATTCCAACTACCTGTCCCTCAGGGATCAGCTGTTGTGCGTCTGATGCCTGCCCTGGTGTAGCACCTAGTGTCCATTGGGAGTCAAGCCTAACCCCACCTCTAGGGGCTCTATGTGTAGTGAAACCTCCACCAGGGGGAGCAGGTGAGGGAAGAGAGGTTACACACTAGAGCAGCAACACTGATCAGCAGTACAGATGTGACAGGTAACAAGAGAGAAAGGTCAGATGAATCGAGTCAGAAACTATCAGGAGCAGACGTACCAGAAGGAGCAGCAATGCACATAGTCAAAATACCAAGCCGTTGGTCAGAGAGCCAAAACATGAGCACACTATCCAAGAACGTGAGGCTAAATACGTGGTCGGGGTACAAGCCGGGGAGTCAAATGCCAGAGGGGGAACGTAGCAGCAAAGACGAATACCAAGAGACGGGGTCAGAGATCAGTCCGGGTCGTACACGTGGATACCAGTCAAAGGCAGGAGGATCACCAAGGTACTAGGGTCAGAGGCTCTAAACTGGAAGCTTGAGCTATCACTAACACCGGTCAGCAGGCTGTGAGAGACTGAAATAGCACCGCTAGCTCCAGAACGAGGCTGAGGAGATTAACCCCCGCATGACCAGTCCAGAGTGAAAGCAGCAGAAAATAAACTCCGGACTGGACCATGACACTATGGAAGAGATAGGTGTTCACCTAGTTATGTCCCCCCAGGTTCTCCTCAGACCACGGCATAGTGTTTCCACTACTCCTGTTACAGCACCTTTCTTATCTTTCCCTCTTCCTATTAGTTGAATCTCTGTTTTATTCACAAACTGCTAATTTTAGTTTCTTCTGTGCAGTGGTTTTATAATACATTAATGTTTGTGTTATCTGTTCAATATTTTGAGAGTTTCTCTGCCTATCTCTATTGTTAATCTGTGAGCTGATTGACCACCCTAAAATGGCTGCTCCATTACCTGTCACAGCTTTTATCTTGGCTGTTATAGATCTTTTAATTGACTACTCTACTATGTAATATGATGGCTGCAAGGCAAAATGGAGATGCCTACATGGTCAATCATGAGCTCATGTGTGCACTTTGTGCCTGATGCAATATTTTGCAATGTGTAATTGGATATTGATATTTGCAATTCATACAAATTAAATTTCAAATTGTTCAAATGTGCCAGTGCCTATGATTTTAATCAAATTTTACATGAATTTGATTTGCACCAAATCAATTCACTCATCTCTACAAAATAGAGATATTTTTGGATAGCTTGCTAAAAAAAGAATTCCTTCTTAACTTTTCAAACAGAAAACCTATTGCTGCTCCCAAAATAAAGATAATTTTTGGAAGGCTTTTTAAAAGGCTAAAGCTTATTTATTTAAGAAACAACAAATCTTTTGCTACAGCATAAACAAGCATAATTTTTGGACCATTGCTAAAAACCTAAGACTTCTACTGCATACCTAGCATGTGTATAAATACTGGCATGGCAGTCTTCTGCCTCCACCTCCTTCACTCCCCAAAATAGTGCTGTTTTCTTAATAATTTTTACATTTTAAAAAGCATAAAAAGTCTGTCAGTGCAGAATATTTTAGATTGTTTACCCTTTGTTACCATCTGTGTACACATAGCCTAAAGCCTCCTTCACACATTGCGACATTGCTAGCAATATCCCTAAAGTGTCACCGATTTTGTGATGCAACAGCGATATCGGTAGCGATCTCGCTACATGTGACACTTACCTCCGACCCGGCTCCCCCCTGGATATCGCTGATCGCTCGGAAACGGGATGGTCCATTTCTCGTCGTCGGATTCCTGCTGGCGCCGACGAGCGACTCCATGGACGCAGGCGGAAGACCTCACACTCGCTGCATGTAACAGGTAAATGACGACCGCCGACCGCTGCTGCATCGCTGGTGAGATCTGCCTGTTTGGCATCTCACTAGCAAGCATTTAGCGATGTACCAGCGATCCTGACCGGGTCGAATCATTGTCGGGATCGCTGGTGCATCGCTAAATGTAACAGGACCTTTAGCCATAGGTTGTGTTTGCATCAAAGAGCTTTAACGGGATTAAATAAAGTCCTATAAGATCTCAAAATTAGACGTCTTTTACAGCAATTAGAAAAATTGCAGTATTGCAATTCAAATCAATTTTTGAGGAAAATTTTGATGGAGTAAGCAAATTCAAACTTCAAAAGATTTTCAGAACTCTAGTGATCAGTGAATGATGCCCTATTTACAGTCATGGTTTGAAAAACCCTTTAAGTCCGTTTTCTCAACAAAAAATGCTATATTAGAGGATGTAAATAAATCAAAAAGTGGGAAAGAGCGCACAATAGGGTAGGAGTAGGAGAGTGCTGGTTACACTCCCCTGGTGGAGTTGTGACAGCCACAACTGCTATGTAGTCATGAATAAAAACAGCTGCTGCTGCCCCGTGTCTGGTGGATGAATCCTCCAGGAGATATTGGATCCAGTTGGATGAACACTTAGGTGGGCTGCGCTGCCGGAGTAAATCAATTCTTCAGATTTGATTTACTGCAGCAGAAAAGCCCACCGATGAGTTCATCCAATTGGATCCGTTATTAGAGGATGTGGGTGAATAATCAATGCATTCACTTACTCACCCACCACAGAATTCTAAGTATTAGACCCCATGCCTATGATATACGATATTGGACCACTATCACCCCAAGAATACAAACATATGGCCTTTCTGTGTTATCATACAAGCTTTCATGGGTGTTGTATTTACAGAGCAATCCTTGTCTAGAAGCAGGTTTTCATTGTACAAAAGGTACCAAAGAGAAATGCAAAAAAAACCAGAAAAAGAGATGGAACATGTCCAGTCTTTGTAAAATTCTCTTTAAATATCAATACAATGAGCAAGGGTCTGACTGTTGCCTTGCAGCTTAGGAGGCCCAAGAGGTCCTGCTGTCCCTTATAAAAAGACTATTACTTTTAATGTCCTGCGATAGTTGGGGACCCTGTTGGATATCTTGTATTGGGGCCCACGATCTTCAAATTACACAACTGATGATCATCTTTATATGTCATTTTCCATTATATCTTTATCATCTTAACTGTAATTAACCCCTTTACATCCACTTTTTTTTTAAGTGTGCAACATCTTCCCATATTCGTAGACCAGATTATTGCATCAATGTGCAATCTGCTGAGCCAAAACATATTTCTGGGTATATTCTGCGCTGTTGAAAGAATAAAGACGTAAGTCCAGAGATGGATATATGAAAGATATTTGTGGTTTAGTCTACGCGTTTCGAAGTTTCAAACACTTCTTCAGTGGTTGCTTCCTGAAGAAGTGTTTGAAACTTTGAAACGCATAGAGTAAACCACGAATATTTTTCACCTATCCATCTCTGGACTTACGTCTTTATTCTTTCAGCGGCGCGGAATAAATCCACAACTATCCTTTTTCATCCAGACACCAATGGTCACTTGCTGACCCGTGGATCTGCAGCAGCTGTCAATTATACATAAAAATCTCAGACACCAGATGTAAAACATAGCATTTCTTGCTCCCTTTTGGTGCATTGCAGACCTGTCCTAATGCAATTTTAGGTTTTGAACTAAGGCGGTTTTAATATAGAACCTTAACCACCGTCCTCCTGGTTTGGCAAGAGTAACATTGTAACAGCAACCTCACCGGGATTCCTACCTCCATACTGCTGGCTACACTGGTACCATACATCTACCACAGCACACTTTCCCAGACAGAAAATTACATGCCTCGGTTATTTTTTGGCAAACTAATATTATCTTTCTGATGTGCACCGAACATCCACCAGTCGGAAGGAGAAATAATACCAGGACGGAACGACTAATGCCTTCCCAGAAGAAAGAGACAATTTACAGCACTGATGTCTCTTTATCACCCAACACATTCTTCATACAAAGTGCTGTTCTAATGTGATTAGCAGACAGCCATATACTGATCACTAATGGATGTAGTCTCCTCTATAGAAGCACAATGACTGGCAGATATAGTTTCTCTCCCGTAGAAGCAAGGAAAAAAGGCTAAATTCAATTAATCTGATCCTGAATAAATGACCTTCGGCAGTCATGCTCGTTTCTATTAGTATAATATGGAAAGAGGAGAAAAACAGTAAGCCGGTAATTTAATGCAAGCTCCAAATATGTCTGAGAGATAAAGCAATTTGTCACTGTATAAACTTCTAGAAATCCAATTCTCAACTAATATACTTAAAGGGTCAGTAAAGTAAAAACCATTCACACAATGCAGCCATGTAGAAGTACAGGCAATTAAGAACTCCACAGCTAAAAGCTACTATTTATCAGATTATTCCTTGTAAGTACGCCAGTGGTCTACCAGTAAACCATTAGTATAAAAGTATTATTCAATGCCTTGGCCACATAAACCAAATTTTGGGTGAAATGTTGTGCTTTGTAAAATGGCATAGTAAAGGTTAAGACTAAAATAATTCTCTAACATACTTTGGGGTGAATATATCACCATGGAAGGAATTGTCTAAGTAGATTTTGGTGGAGGCTGTGCTGTTGTCAGTTGCAGCAAATTTATGTGTGTTTTGTGATTTATTTTAGATAATTGTATTCATTTTTAATTATAACACTGCTGTATATAATTGTTTTTCCACGTTTTTGCAACTTTACCCCACTCCCTCCTGGATTGAGACTTGTGACTTTTTTTACACATTTTTTAAAAGTTACACTTCATTACAATTTGTTTGCATAGCTAAACAAACTTACCGTCCAACCCATTTTCAAAAGTGACAAGAGCGGCTCAATATGTTAAAAAAAAGGGCATATTTTTGCATTAAGCAAACTTGTCAGCAGGATTTTGCTAAGAGAACTACATGCATTGTCAGGTTGGCAGTATTAAACTGACTAAAATGATACCTGGGTTGAAGAAATCCATGTTGCTGTTCTTGTAATCAGTGTTAGAAGTTTTCAGTTATTGACATACCCATCTGTGCTCTAGTGCTGGACTAGGCAGAGTCTTATCTTCCTGCTCTAAAGGGCCTGTCACACTAAGCGATATCGCTAGCAATATTGCTATAACGTCACTGGTTTTTGTGACACAGCAGCGATATTGCTAGCGATATCGCTATGTCTGATACTTACCTCCGACCGCTCCCCCGCTGGTTATCGCTGATCGCGCGAGAATGTCCCGGACTGTTTCTTGTCGTCAGCTTCCTGCTGGGCTTCCTGTGGTGCCAACGATCGACGCGTGGATGCGGGCGGGAGGACGTCAGGATCGCCTCGTCTGACAGGTAAGTAACGACCCCCGACCACTGCTATGTCGTTGGTGATATCTGCCTGTGTGGCAGCTCACTAGCGACCACTTAGCGATGCACCAGCGATCCTGACCACGTCATATCGCTGGTCGGGATCGCTGGTGCATCGCTAAGTGTGACAGTACCTTTAGATAGAGAAATCAAGGAAAGACCTGCCCACAGGCCGCCCCGAAGCAAAACATATTCCTCATCACAGAGACAGACAGAGAGAGAGAGACAGACTGTTTGTGCTTTGTGCCGGTCTGTGGGAAAGTCTCTCCTTGGTTTCTCTGGTTTACAGCACAAAGATAAGACTCTGCCTACAATCCCACCCCGGAGCATGAGAATCCCATTATCTGAAAACTTCTAATACTGATTACTCAAAAATCACAAGACATATTTCTTCACCCCGGTATCATTTTAATCAGTTTAACACTGCCAACCTGACAATTCCTGTAGTTTACTTAGCAAAATTCTGCTGACAGGTTTACTTTAAAAATGGTGTCCAACAAAATGTACACATTTTTATAAGAAAACTATTAAAATAGCCATGTTCACCCATTTGCATTTAACTCAGTCACTGCTTTTTATATATTTGTGTTGACATGCATTCAGACTTCTCGATCCTGCTGATCAGTGCAAGACCCATCGGTTGGACCCCCACCGATCAGAAAGTTATAACTGTTAACATTTTACAAGACAACATCGTGTAGTACAACCACTAGTGGAAGGCTTCTTTTCATTTTGGCTAATATCAAGTGTAAAAAAGGCAGCTTTGGTCACACCAGTAGATTCAGACATTAGGCACACTGGGTACAGTGGTACGCTGGGTGGATTATATAATCATGTGATGGAGATCCTGCCTCTTAGGATTGAGGGCATTAGGTCAGGTAAATTTGAGAGTCCAAGGTTCAAAACGCCCCAGGAGTGGTGACCATGGGGTGCTCTATCTCATTGGATGTGGGAAACCCACTTGAGTTTTGGTACCTTTGGACTACACTTCACCTATTTATACTTTTTGAGCACAAGCCCTTTTCCATGTTTTTTTGCTAGGATGGGTAGGTGACTATAGATGACTCGTAGTTTTGCTTAGTTGGGAGCATGAGCAGATGCAGAGAACATGATTGTGTCTTGCTTAGCTTTGCGTAGGAAAGTCCACTATTCCCTAATCCTGGCTGTGACCTTCTGGCTCGTAGAGATGGAGAACGGTTATTGTTTTTTTTCTCCTGTTAGAGGTTACGATTGACCGCATCCTAGTGCAAATTTTGTGATACCTGTGATGTACAATGTCTGTGAGGTATGGGGTTTTGTCCACAAAATATGATGTTTTCTGTTGTAACTTTCCAGAAAGATCCGGCAGATATGACAATCCAGGCTGCTAGCTCTGCAGCTTCATCCCTCCTCCCTTCACACACACACAGAGCAGTGCCACCCCCCCTCCTCTACAGCCTGTGTTCGCACTAGTAATAGGAGACCGCCCCTGCTGTTACAACCATTTGTTTCCTTCTCTCCTCTTCAGAGCGGGAAAAACTTCTTTGTTTGAAACGAATAAAACTATGAGAGACTATACCATAAGAACCAAATACCCTAGAGATATGAAAATCACATTTTTGTAATCCGGGCGGTCACAGCGTCGCTGCCGTGGTTCTGGCGAAGCGTAATCCTTTCAGAACCTGAGATATGTGTTCCAGCTAAACGGTGTATCAGAACTACTGCATATTTGGTCTTGAATTATTGTACTCAACAAATCACAACCAATGATGCCCTATATGTGTCTGTGCGGGCTGCCCCCACGGAGTTATGATTAGTATAAGTTTTCTAGTGTAATTCTACATCCAAAAGAGAGAGGTGGGATTAACCCAGCATGCATCTCTCCGTGATGTCACATAGCAAGTCTATAAAGCATTTCCTGGACAAAACCAGAGCAGAACAGCTCAAGTCGTCGTGCTAGAAAGATCCCCAGATGAGCGGAGAAGTGCAGCTCCGCCTCCACCCACCTTAGCCGCATGGTCTGCCTAAGGAACAATATGGAACTGTGAGTGTACTCTCTTTGTTTTCTCCACTTTTATTTTATACATGTACTGTACATATTTTATGTCTCAATTTTATAGCAACTTTTATCTGTAATCACTGTCCTCTTTCGGAAAATAAATGAAATAATTATTTAGATCTGTCTTTATGCTCTAAGACTCGAACTATACGCCTTTGATAGATAATCGCTACTAATTCAAGGGGTTTGCCACGGACCCTCTTAATTTAACACTGTGAATTAAGTAACCGTGACTGGTGGCAGCGCGTTGTGCACGGCTATCGCGGCTTGCTGGCAGTCTAGAAGGGTCTTATATAGCTGAATGAGGGGCTGCGGCCACAGCTGATAATTCCCTTACTGCAGAAGCCTAATTGCCGGTTCACAACAGGCAGCCCGTCCGGCGACCAATTATCCTAGGTGCAGTTCCCTGACTGACCTGAGGGTAAGGGGGGCGCCGGGGAGCTGCAAGTTCCAAAGTGGAACTGAGAAAGTGGGATATACATAAATCCCCTCAGTACTTGGAAGATTGATAGCAGTGGTGGGGCATCCAAATTAAACTCCCCCTGCGGCAAATTGTAGAGCGAGATTAGCTTGCTGGATATTTTTGGTCACATGGTGCCAGTGTTGGGATAACTAAGATAAGTCCCACTGCGCCTGTGATAGCCGTGTGCCGGCATTGTGTCACGCCCCTCCGTCCGCTGATACACCGGTGTCAGTGGTGGGATTGTGACATAGTGGTGACACAGGGTCCGCTGTCCGTCGCATTTTGGTGGCAGCGGGACCCCCGTTAGTGTCGCCCGTAAGTGGACGAACGGCGGTGGGCTGTTCGTCACGTATTGGTGGCAGAGCGGTGCGATAATCATAGAGCATTAGTGATTTGGTTTGAGCAATCATTCCTCTCACTAAAAACCTGCACGGTTCCTGCGGGAATCCTGCATCATAGGTTTTGGAGAACAGACTCAGTGGTTACTAGTTCTGAGACATTTGTGTGTACGTACAAGTATTCCCTCCCATTTCTTCGTTTTTCTTTTTCTATCTTTTATTTGGCAACCATGGCGGCAAAAGGAGAACCTTGGTACAACCGGCAGACAAAGGAAGTTCTTGCTGGGTTATGCATGTACCAAGGCCTTGACGCCACGAACAAAAACAGAGCTCAAATGATCGCAGCTCTAGTGCAGCTGGACAACGACCAGAATCCAGCGAGCGCAGAAGTTGGCCCAAGTGACAATGGGGCTTCAGCAGAGGCTCCACTCATGAGCGCGGGGCCCACATTCAATCAGAGCACGCTGGACCCCTACCTGCAAGCGGCCTTGGACGCACTCCCTGCCGAAGACCGTGACGGACGTCTGCAGCTGATCCAGCAAGCTCAAGAGAGAGCAGAGCAGCGAGCCGAGCGGGAGGCGGAGAGACGCGAGCGCCAAGCTGAGGCTGAGAGAGCAGAGCAGCGAGCCGAGCGGGAGGCGCAGAGGGCCCATGAACTGGAGGTACTCCAGCGGGGTGGGAATGCCCCCACAGCCCGAAGCAGTGAGCCCAGCAGCGTCCAGACTCCTAAACCCCGGCCAGAGCACTTTCCCGTGATGGAAAAGGATGGGGACTTGGACACGTTTCTGCGAGCCTTTGAGAAAGCCTGCAGACAGTACCGACTGCCCGAAGACCAATGGGCCAGGTACTTGACCCCAGGGCTAAAAGGCAAAGCTCTGGAGGCGCTTGCTTCTCTTCCGCAAGCGCATGATGATGACTATCGCGCCATAAAAGAGGCGCTGATCGCCAAATATCGGCTGACACCTGAGGTATACCGAAAGAAGTTCCGACACCTCCAACGTGGCCCACATGATAGCTACAGTGATGTGGTGCAAGGACTCAGGACCCACTTTGACCAGTGGATCCAGTGGACTGTCCGTTGACACCTTTGAGCAGCTACGGGACCTGATGATCAAAGACAAGTTCCTGCATCTCTGCCCAGCTGAGGTCCGACAGTTCATCCTGGACCGCGAACCAACGAACGCGGACAAAGCGGCGCAGATCGCCGACAACCACGAGGCCAACCGGAAGCCCGAGACGCGGAGGCCAGTCGCCACCAGCTGGAAAGGGGGTAAGCCAGCAACCAACCCCAATGCCCCAGCTAGCCGTCCCTCCGGAGGCCCTGTCCCTGTTGCCAACAACAGGCCGGCTACTGACAGTCGCCTGTGTCACCACTGCCAGCGGCCTGGTCACTTCTTTTACGCCTGTCCGAACAGGCCAAAGAACCCCCCAGCCAAGGCCCCCGGGCCCAATGCCTCTGTTCTTTTGGTGGGAGGTGTGGTTGGGAGGGCTGACGACAACGTTCAACCTGTTCAGGTGGGGGCCCGTCTTGCTACAGGCCTCAAGGACACCGGGGCTGAACGAACCCTCATCCGTCCTGGACTGGCGGCCCCTGAAGAGTTTGTTGAGGGGAAAACCCTGACTGTCACCGGGATTGGAGGCACCCGTTGTCCCTTGCCAGTGGCACAAGTTTATCTCGATTGGGGTGCTGGGAGCGGGTTGAGGGAGGTGGGAGTGTCTGAAAACCTGCCCACTGATGTTTTATTGGGGACTGACTTGGGGCGGATGGTTGCATACTACGTCCCTGACACCCTTCCCCAAACTGATAGTAAGGGTAACGTTAACCCTGATGATGATGATGATGACGGGAAACTGAATGTGTTACCTGCTAATGCCTTGATGAGTAATGATGCAACTAACAACCATTCTTTCCCCAGGTACGATGCTGATGCTGATGTGAATGTACCAAAGCAAACTGATAACCATTCTTCTCCTAGGAAGGATGATGATGATGTCGATGTATCTGTGCCGACTGAACCCGTTAACCCTTTCTTTGAAGCGGTAGATGTGTCCACAGGTACCGAAGTGCTCAGCCCCGTCACTCTGCGGAGTGAGACGGCTGAGGAACCCCTGGCAGGAGTAAGCAACGGTGCTCAAGGAAATGGGGAGGTGCATGGGGACCATGAGGAAGGTAATGCCATGCAGCTGACCAGTGCCACCGAGGAAGGTAACTGGCCCATATGTAGCACTGCTCCTGAAGTGTTGGGGGTGGATGGGGAGGTAGAGCCCAAGCCAGCACCGGCTGGTGGGTCTGTAGAAATCCCCAGGGAGACAGCATACATAGCAGCTGTCACACGCAGTCAGAGTGCCCAGATCGCAGGTAATGCACTGTCTTCTGGACCCTCTGCTGCTACAGGAGAGACTGAACCAGAGGTGAACCCAGAGCCGGTTCCAGAGGGTCCCAGTAAAGAGGGGACCCTGACGTCACTTCTGGCAGCCTCCAGCATGGATTTCCTGGCTGCTCTGCACTCAGATGCCAGCCTGGAGAAATTGAGAGGTCTCGCCGAGACGCCCACCTCCAAGTCTGATAAGGAGAGGGTGTTCTGGGAACGAGGAAGGTTGTACCGGGAGACAGTACCCGGAGATCCTAAAAAGGAGTGGTTGAGGGAAAGACAGCTGGTCGTCCCCTATCAGTTCAGAACCGAGTTGTTGCGGATTGCCCATGAGATTCCACTCGCTGGACACTTGGGGATCAGCAAAACAAAGGCACGGCTGTCTCAACACTTCTATTGGCCCAAGATGGGGACAGAGGTAACACACTACTGCCGCTCCTGTGCCACCTGTCAAAAAGTGGGTAAGGCGGGGCCTGCTCTTAAGGCTCCCCTTATTCCTTTGCCGGTGATAGAGGAGCCTTTCCAGAGAATCGCGGTGGACATTGTAGGACCGCTGTCCGTCCCCAGCAGCTCCGGAAAGCGATACATTCTCACCGTGGTAGACTACGCTAACCGGTACCCAGAGGCAGTAGCTCTGTCTTCAACCAGGGCAGATAAGGTGGCTGACGCACTGGTGACCATCTTTTCAAGAGTAGGATTTCCCAGGGAGATGCTTACCGATCAAGGGCCCCAATTCATGTCTCGCCTAATGGAGGCTCTCTGTGAGAAAATGCAGGTGACGCAGCTGGTATCGAGTCCATATCACCCACAGACTAATGGTTTGTGTGAATGTTTCAACGGTACCCTCAAACAGATGCTCCGCATACTGGTTGAGACCCAAGGGTGCGACTGGGAGCGGTACCTCCCACACCTGCTGTTCGCTTACAGAGAAGTTCCGCAGGCCTCGACCGGGTTCTCCCCCTTCGAGCTCCTGTATGGCAGGCGAGTCCGGGGACCCCTGGGGTTGATAAGAGAATCCTGGGAAGATGAGGCAAACCCCACAGAAGTGTCCATCGTGGATTATGTCATGCGCTTCCGTGACAAGATGCAGACCTTGACGCAGTTGGTGCATGACAACATGACGCAGGCTCAGGCTGACCAGAAGCGCTGGTACGACCAGAACGCCCGGGAGCGGACCTACCAGGTGGGTCAAAAGGTCTGGGTGCTGGTCCCCGTACCAACGGATAAGCTTCAGGCAGCCTGGGAAGGCCCATACGTCGTCCACCAACAGCTCAACCCGGTCACCTACGTGGTCACGCTTGACCATGCTCGGGGTAGGCGCAAGGCCTTTCACGTCAACATGCTGAAGGCGCACTACGAACGTGAAGCTTGCGTCCTACCGGTCTGCAATCTGCCAGAGGATGGGGAGGAAGATCCCCTCCTGGACATGCTGGCCCAGGCCAAGGCCAATGGGTCCATTGAGGACATGGAGATAAGTGATTCGCTCACCGTGTCCCAGCGGTTGCAGTTGATGGCCACCCTGAAACTCTTCCGGCCCGTGTTCACCAACCAACCGGGGAGGACGGAGTTAGCGGTTCATGAGGTGGACACCGGGAATCACGCCCCATTACGGCGAACACCCTATCGGATCTCTGAAACGGTGCAACAAGTCATGCGCCAAGAGATCGATGAGATGTTAAGGCTGGGGGTGATTCGACGGTCAAAAAGCGCGTGGGCTTCACCTGTAGTCCTCGTGCCTAAAAAGGATCGAACCACCCGGTTCTGCGTGGACTACAGGGGGCTCAACGCCATCACAACCTCTGATGCCCACCCAATGCCACGCATCGAGGATCTGCTCGAGCGGTTGACAAACGCCAACTACATATCCATCATGGATTTGAGTCGGGGATACTGGCAGATTCCCCTGAGCCCTGAGGCGCAGGAGAAATCCGCCTTTATCACCCCCTTTGGACTGTACGAGTCCACGGTCATGCCCTTCGGCATGAAGAATGCCCCTGCCACTTTCCAGCGGATGGTCAACCACCTGCTTCGGGGACTGGAGGAGTACGCAGTGGCGTACTTAGACGATATTGCCGTCTTCAGTTCCACCTGGGAGGAACACCTTCAGCACCTCCAGGAGGTGCTCAAGCGTCTTCACCAGGCAGGCCTGACCATCAAGCCGGGGAAGTGCCAGATAGGCATGCGCAAGGTCCACTACCTGGGGCACCGGGTAGGCGGGGGTTCCATGAGTCCGGAGCCAGAAAAAGTGGACGCAATCGTGTCCTGGCCCACCCCCAGGACCAAGAAACAGGTGAAGTCCTTCTTGGGCACTGCAGGGTACTATAGGCGGTTCGTACAGGACTATAGCGCCCTTGCCAAACCCTTGACTGACCTCACCAAGCAGAGGCTACCCCAAACAGTCAACTGGACAGATGACTGTGAGGCGGCTTTCCAAGCTTTGAAAGCAGCCCTGTGCAACTCTCCAGTGTTGAGAGCAGTCGACAGCAGTCGCCCGTTTCTGGTACAGACCGACGCCAGCGAGTTTGGCCTCGGTGCTGTGCTTAGCCAGGTCGACTCGGGGGACCAAGAGCACCCCGTGTTGTACCTGAGCCGGAAACTTTTGCCGAGGGAAGTGGCATACTCGACCATCGAGAAGGAGTGTCTGGCCATGGTGTGGGCACTGCAGCGTTTGCAGCCCTACCTGTACGGGCGTGCCTTCACAGTGGTAACTGACCACAACCCTCTGAGCTGGTTGCACACAGTGTCCGGAACCAATGGAAGATTGCTCCGCTGGAGCCTTGCCCTTCAACAGTACGATTTTACTGTAAAACACAGGAAGGGCAGTGAAAACGGCAATGCCGATGGGTTGTCCCGCCGGGGCGAACCCGCTGAGGTGCGCATGGCCGATTACCGAGAGGTAATGCCTCCTTAGCGCCCTCTTAAGGGGGGAGGTGTGATGTACAATGTCTGTGAGGTATGGGGTTTTGTCCACAAAATATGATGTTTTCTGTTGTAACTTTCCAGAAAGATCCGGCAGATATGACAATCCAGGCTGCTAGCTCTGCAGCTTCATCCCTCCTCCCTTCACACACACACAGAGCAGTGCCACCCCCCCTCCTCTACAGCCTGTGTTCGCACTAGTAATAGGAGACCCCCCTGCTGTTACAACCATTTGTTTCCTTCTCTCCTCTTCAGAGCGGGAAAAACTTCTTTGTTTGAAACGAATAAAACTATGAGAGACTATACCATAAGAACCAAATACCCTAGAGATATGAAAATCACATTTTTGTAATCCGGGCGGTCATAGCGTCGCTGCCGTGGTTCTGGCGAAGCGTAATCCTTTCAGAACCTGAGATATGTGTTCCAGCTAAACGGTGTATCAGAACTACTGCATATTTGGTCTTGAATTATTGTACTCAACAAATCACAACCAATGATGCCCTATATGTGTCTGTGCGGGCTGCCCCCACGGAGTTATGATTAGTATAAGTTTTCTAGTGTAATTCTACATCCAAAAGAGAGAGGTGGGATTAACCCAGCATGCATCTCTCCGTGATGTCACATAGCAAGTCTATAAAGCATTTCCTGGACAAAACCAGAGCAGAACAGCTCAAGTCGTCGTGCTAGAAAGATCCCCAGATGAGCGGAGAAGTGCAGCTCCGCCTCCACCCACCTTAGCCGCATGGTCTGCCTAAGGAACAATATGGAACTGTGAGTGTACTCTCTTTGTTTTCTCCACTTTTATTTTATACCTGTACTGTACATATTTTATATCTCAATTTTATAGCAACTTTTATCTGTAATCACTGTCCTCTTTCGGAAAATAAATGAAATAATTATTTAGATCTGTCTCTATGCTCTAAGACTCGAACTATACGCCTTTGATAGATAATCGCTACTAATTCAAGGGGTTTGCCACGGACCCTCTTAATTTAACACTGTGAATTAAGTAACCGTGACTGGTGGCAGCGCGTTGTGCACGGCTATCGCGGCTTGCTGGCAGTCTAGAAGGGTCTTATATAGCTGAATGAGGGGCTGCGGCCACAGCTGATAATTCCCTTACTGCAGAAGCCTAATTGCCGGTTCACAACAGGCAGCCCGTCCGGCGACCAATTATCCTAGGTGCAGTTCCCTGACTGACCTGAGGGTAAGGGGGGCGCCGGGGAGCTGCAAGTTCCAAAGTGGAACTGAGAAAGTGGGATATACATAAATCCCCTCAGTACTTGGAAGATTGATAGCAGTGGTGGGGCATCCAAATTAAACTCCCCCTGCGGCAAATTGTAGAGCGAGATTAGCTTGCTGGATATTTTTGGTCACATGGTGCCAGTGTTGGGATAACTAAGATAAGTCCCACTGCGCCTGTGATAGCCGTGTGCCGGCATTGTGTCACGCCCCTCCATCCGCTGATACACCGGTGTCAGTGGTGGGATTGTGACATAGTGGTGACACAGGGTCCGCTGTCCGTCGCGTTTTGGTGGCAGCGGGACCCCCGTTAGTGTCGCCCGTAAGTGGACGAACGGCGGTGGGCTGTTCGTCACAATACCTTTGCTCACTTTTTTAGTGCACATGGGTATAGAATACAGTTCTCATGCACTTATATACAAAATCAACACATAATTGGATGGCTACACTGCTTCTTCTACCATGGATATTAATCTCTCCAGCGCTAGGCCTCTCATTGAATAAATTGTTAGATGTCAGATCATCGCCCCGCAACAATATTCTGGGAGTGGGTAGAAAATATATTATTATTACTTTCATTCCAAAGTCTAAATTTCCGTTTGACATCTACAGTTTCATGCTTGATTGCTTATCTTATGTTACCGTCATCTCCGGTACGCTGAAAATCATGATTATATATATATATTTATAAAATGAGAATGCAATTTAAATCAGAAAGCACATTTTTACTAAGAGAACTGACAAAGAACAGTGCACATCTGACACATAATTAAAAAAGGTACAGATTGTGTTATTCATTATTGTGTGAACGTGCTTGGCTAACTCAGTGTTACCCATACCAATGCCCTCAGCATAGGCTGAGAGTAATTACTGTATTATAGCCATCAGCTTCACAAGTCTCACACTCAATGATGTTTATATATGTTTTCTCCTATATGGAAATGTATCATCTAGATAGTTTACTAATTAAATCCAGGTTACTGACACACAAAATTTCATTTCTTACCTGATTTTTTTATTTTCTGATGGTATTTTTTTATTCTATTTTCTGTACATGATTTTGGATTGCCATCTTACCTGAGGTGCTACTAACAGCATTTTCAGATTTGCTTTACAGCAGTCACATGTAGCATAGGAAGCAAAGTATAGGGAATTTGTTGATATTAATAGGATATCTGTCAAGGCATGCTCTAAGATTAGTACAGTAGTCACTGGGCAGGCACAATTCATCTATTGTGAATAATGGATCCTATATTACCTATATATAGTTGATTGTACATTTCATTGTAATCCTGTCTGTGATAGCTAACATAGAAAAAATTAAAAAAAACTCACACAGCAAGATATGGCCTTACCAGAACCTTGTCTGATGACAAATGCATTTGTCATCAGACAAGGTTCTGGTAAGGCCTTATCTTGTGTGAGTTTTTTTTTATTTAATTTTTTCTATGTTAGCTGTTTTGACATTAGTGTTAGGGACCTGCAATATCATGAGGAGCCTTGACGGTGGCTTGCAGGTTATATCTATTTTGGCCAAAATATTAACCAATACCTCATTTAATGTACTTATTGTATGCATTAATTGTTTTGCACTTACATCATTTTTTTGCAGGATGCAGCCGGGCCTCTTTTTGTTGGCTTGGTCTATTGGGGCGTCTGTCACTGTGTATTGCATATTTTAGTGCTGTAGCAGCCCGCCTGCTAATACTATGGGTGTCATTAATAGGTTGCAAGCCAGACACTTTGCATCACACTTATATATGTGTGACTGACGTCCTATGCAAGCCTTATCTATGTGCATTTTTCCTACTAGGCAGCCAACCCCACCATGGTTTGTAAGGTGTGGGGTGGTTGTTTTTATCAGTAGTTTGCACCTGAGCTGCCCCTTGCCTCTATTAGTGGAGGCCCGCTGCATCCTGCTATATGTGTATTTGTCATCAGACATAATCCTGTCTGTGATCATAATGTGATGAATGCTGAGAAGTGATCTGCACAAAATAGGAAAACGGGGGCAGCAGGCAGGGGTCCCTGCACTTGAAATTACCAGTAAGTAATTGCACAGTATTCATATTATTGTGGCGTTTAGATGGCTCTATACTATTAGCACTATTTAAGCACTTTACTTTTTTCATTGATTACATTGAGCCTTCTTTGCACTACCATATGGTTCTCTTGGAAGCATTACCTTGTGTTGTGGATAATATAATAACCATCAGGCATGGTTTAGCTCTAATTTTTGTGGCGGTATATACATTGTTCTTAGGCTGCTTTCACATATCATTTTTTTGGAGTCAGTCACAATCCGTGACTATATGTATATCTGTGGCTATATATCCATAGATATATCCATAGATATATCGCTATAGATATATCCATAGATATATCTATATATATACCCATAGATATACCTATAGATATATCTATAGATATATCCATAGATATATAGCCTTAGATATATCCATAGATATATATTTAAAAAAAAAATGGCGAAAGCCAAAGGGCGAAAGCCGATGGCTGGGGGCCAATATATGTAGCCTGAGGGGGGGGGCAATATCCATGGCCCCTTCCCAGGCAATGAATATCAACCTGCAGCTGTCTGCATAGCCTTTACTGGCTATTAAGATAGGGGGACCCCAAAAAAATGATGTGGGGTCCCCCTATGTTTTATAGCAAGAAAGGCTACGCAGACAGCTGCGGGCTAATATTCATAGCCTAGGAAGGGGCCATGGATATTGCCCTCCTAGCTATAAATATAAGCCCGCAGCCACCCCAGAAATGGTGCATCTATAAGATGTGCCAATTCTGGCACTTAGCCCTTCTCTTCCCACTACCGTGTAGCGGTGGCATATGAGGTAATAAGGGGTTGCTATTGTAAGGTGACGTTAAGCTTGGTTAATAATGGAGAGGCGTCAATAAGACGCCTATCCATTATTAATCTTATATTAATGAAGGGTTAAAAACACACACACATAAGAATAAAGTCTTTTAATGAAATAAAACACGACACATTTTTCCAACATTTTTATTTTACACCTATCCAGTCGAAGTCATCGATCACCTGCAAAACAAATAAAAAAACAAACTAACAATATTCTCCCTTTCCAACGTAATCCCATTAATAACGATTGTCCCACGACGATCTCCCCTATAGAACTGTCACATGAGCAGATGTGACAGCTCTATAGGCCTCCGATGACACACTGACCTGAGATAACCCTCCAGCCGTGTGTCATCGGAGATAGGCCTCTCGCTTTACGGCCCTACAGTGTGAGAAAATTCTCATGCTGTAGTGACGCAAAGTGACTGGTGAAATCAAGTGTACTGTTGGTCGGCAAAGTGATACAATGCGGAGGATTATTTTGCCTATGTATCATCGGAGCCTGCAGAGTGGTCGCATCAGCTGATGTGATAGATCTAAACGGGAGATAGTCTTGGGACAATCGTATTAATTGGATCACATTGGACACAGGGAGTATATTGTAGGTTTATTATTTTAATTTTTTTTTTTACAGGTGATCGAGGGCTTCGGGGATTAGTTATAGATGGTGTGTCATACGATTATTACAATGTTCTATGGAGACCGGTGACGTGGGTCAGAGTGAAGGCAAGGTCACGATATTTTAGAATTCAATGTAATATATATATTGTAGAGAAACAAGCTTCAGGTAAGATGTAAACAACAGTGGTTTAAAGCATCAGGCAGAGTCGGGAATATGAAGGGTTATCAGTGCAGACCAATGGTGCGAGTTCAAGTCCGGGAATGCAGGATCCAGAGGTCCGGAGCCCGGACCGGGCTCCAAGCGGAGAGCCAGTCGCAGCGGAGGTGGGTGCAGAGCAGGTCTGAAGTAACAGAGTCTTTCAGATGGAATGTGACTACGGAAGCGGGGTATCCCAAGGAACCGAAGAGACAAGCAAGATACTAGTCCATCTAGCTTGGTAGCAGATGAGGTACAAGATACTCAAGCACTGTATAGTGTGCAGAGTCCCTTTATATATGCAGCAGACGGGAAGCAAAGCATCTAAAACAGGAAATAAGATGGGCCCCCGTGAAGCCATTACTCCATCTTAGGTAAGGGCAAAGTCCAGCAGAACTAAGGGCAAGACCAAGCAAACAGGAAACAAGATGGCCTCCGTGAAGCCATTAACTCCATCTCAGGTAAGGGCAAAATCCAGCAGAACTAAGGGCAAAACAGGTAGACAGTTCAGATCCTGACATGGTGAGTATGAACTATATATGTGTGTATGTTTTTTTCTTTACATTCAACAGATTAGCCGGATGATGGGACTACTACTGTCCCATCATTAGCTAATGTGTCAATCAATCACTGTCACTGTAGCAGGTAAAGCCTGATGGGACTTATAGTCCCATCGGACGATGTCTGCATACACAAAAACACACACACATACCCCCCGCACAGCCCCGCATAGACCTCTGCACAGCCCCGCACAGACCCCCACACAGACTCCTGCATAGCCGCGCACATCCCCACACAGACAATTGCACAGACCCCAGCAAAGCTCCACAGACCCCCGCAGAGACCCCCGCACAGACCCACATGCTCCCCACACAGACCACTGCACAGACCCCCATACCCTCGCACAGACCCGCACAGACCTCCGAACAGACCCCCCGCACAGACCCGCAGACCCCTCACAGACATGCATATCCACACACAGCCCCACACAGACCCCCGCAGACTCCCCCACACAAACACACATAGCCCGCACACACCATACATGCACACAGTGTCGGAGCATGCGCAGTTAAAAAAACGGAATCCATCGCCGGATTCCATCATTTGTCGGACAGCGACAGATCCTGCGCCCATAGGCTTCCATTCTAGCAAATATCTGATCTGTCCCTGTCCGATTTTTTGACGGACACAAAAAACGTTGCTCTGTGCGTTGTATCCGGCCGCCGGACAAACAATTTCCGATGGATCCGGCGAATGATGGATGAAATATGAGGCCATCATCGCAATCCATTACTAAAACAAGTCTATGAGAAAAAAATGGATCCGGCAGCATCCTTTGCGGAATCCTTTTTTTAAAAACAAAAAATTGCTGGATTGTAACTGATGTAAAAAAACTGATATATGTGAAAGCAGCCTAAGGCCATATTCACATGTTCTGTTTGTCTGTTCCATTTTAAGAAAGGATAGAATCATGTCCCAAATGGAATATGTTAACTGGTACAAATGGAATAAGAGTGGCACCACTGATTACAGTGGAATTTGATAGACCATTTAACCTGTGCCTCTGAGTCTCAGTGCAGCACAGGCTGCTAAATTATTAGGTCACGCCTGTTCTTGGTTGCCTCATTCTGCGCATTGCACAGATCAGAGAAGCACATCATGGGAATGCTAGGTGTGTACTTTTTATTTTGTCAGGCAGTACATCTCTTGGTCCTCATAATTGACGTGTGTATTTACTGTGTGTGAGGGACCATAAAGGCATCACATTGGGGGCATTATACTATATAGGGGGCTGTAGTGTTATCGTACTGTATTTATTTCACTTGCTCATATAGCGTGTACACATATATTCCCATAAAAGCATAGAACCTAGAGTTGAGCGAAACGGGTCGAAAAAATTCAAAAGACGCCGACTTTTGGCAAAGTCGGGTTTCATGAAATGAAACCCGACCCTAGGATGAGGTCGGCCACGAGGTCGGCGACTTACGCGCCAAAGTCGCGTTTCAAAAGTTTGTTTTGCGCTCTTTTTCAGCCAATCAGGATCCACGGACACTGTGGGCAACGTGATGACATAGGCACGGGTCACCACCATCTTTCAGAAGGGCATGCAAGTGATTGGCTTGCTTTGGTGGGCGTCACAGGGGGTATAAAAGGGCGTGCACGCCGACCGCCATCTTACTTCTGCCGATCTTAGCATAGGGAGAGGTTGCTGCTGATTCTGTAGGGAGAGCGTTAGGCAGGGAAGAAGACCAAAAAACTGCTTCTGCTGCTAGCGATTTGGCCTGCACAACACACCAGTCACTGTGTGTGCAGTGCAAGGGGAGGCTATATAGTGGTGAATCAGTGGTGTTGGTTGTTGGGCTGCCTTCTAAAGCTTCCTGACAGGCTGGCATTGCTGTTTACCCACTGCTCCGCAAACTGCTTTTTTAAAAGCAATCCAATCTCACTTATCCTCTTGTCACTTAGGTCACAGCTGTGCCATCGAGCTTGTCACATAGCGCTCAGATATTCATTGGGCCTCACACAATCCAAAAGTGTCCAGTGTCCAAAAGTGTGTGCAGAGATTCAAACTCTCACTTATCCTCTAGTCACGTAGGTCACAGCTGTGCCATCGAGCTTGTCACATAGCGCTCAGATATTCATTGGGCCTCACACAATCCAAAAGTGTCCAGTGTCCAAAAGTGTGTGCAGAGATTCAAACTCTCACTTATCCTCTTGTCACTTAGGTCACAGCTGTGCCATCGAGCTTGTCACATAGCGCTCAGATATTCATTGGGCCTCACACAATCCAAAAGTGTCCAGTGTCCAAAAGTGTGTGCAGAGATTCAAACTCTCACTTATCCTCTAGTCACGTAGGTCACAGCTGTGCCATCGAGCTTGTCACATAGCGCTCAGATATTCATTGGGCCTCACACAATCCAAAAGTGTCCAGTGTCCAAAAGTGTGTGCAGAGATTCAAACTCTCACTTATCCTCTAGTCACTTAGGTCAAAGCTGTGCCATCGAACTTGTCACATAGCGCTCAGATATTCATTGGGCCTCACACAATCCAAAAGTGTCCAGTATCCAAAAGTGTGTGCAGAGATTCAAACTTTCACTTATCCTCTAGTCACTTAGGTCACAGCTGTGCCATCGAGCTTGTCACATAGCGCTCAGATATTCATTGGGCCTCACACAATCCAAAAGTGTCCAGTGTCCAAAAGTGTGTGCAGAGATTCAAACTCTCACTTATCCTCTAGTCACTTAGGTCACAGCTGTGCCATCGAGCTTGTCACATAGCGCTCAGATATTCATTGGGCCTCACACAATCCAAAAGTGTCCAGTGTCCAAAAGTGTGTGCAGAGATTCAAACTCTCACTTATCCTCTAGTCACTTAGGTCACAGCTGTGCCATCGAGCTTGTCACATAGCGCTCAGATATTCATTGGGCCTCACACAATCCAAAAGTGTCCAGTGTCCAAAAGTGTGTGCAGAGATTCAAACTCTCACTTATCCTCTAGTCACTTAGGTCACAGCTGTGCCATCGAGCCTGTCACATAGCGCTCAGATATTCATTGGGCCTCACACAATCCAAAAGTGTCCAGTGTCCAAAAGTGTGTGCAGAGATTCAAACTCTCACTTATCCTCTAGTCACTTAGGTCACAGCTGTGCCATCGAGCTTGTCACATAGCGCTCAGATATTCATTGGGCCGTACACAATACAAAAGTGTCCAGTGTCCAAAAGTGTGTGCAGAGATTCAAACTCTCACTTATCCTCTAGTCACTTAGGTCACAGCTGTGCCATCGAGCCTGTCACATAGCGCTCAGATATTCATTGGGCCTCACACAATCCAAAAGTGTCCAGTGTCCAAAAGTGTGTGCAGAGATTCAAACTCTCACTTATCCTCTAGTCACTTAGGTCACAGCTGTGCCATCGAGCTTGTCACATAGCGCTCAGATATTCATTGGGCCTCACACAATCCAAAAGTGTCCAGTGTCCAAAAGTGTGTGCAGAGATTCAAACTCTCACTTATCCTCTAGTCACTTAGGTCACAGCTGTGCCATCGAGCTTGTCACATAGCGCTCAGATATTCATTGGGCCTCACACAATCCAAAAGTGTCCAGTGTCCAAAAGTGTGTGCAGAGATTCAAACTCTCACTTATCCTCTAGTCACTTAGGTCACAGCTGTGCCATCGAGCTTGTCACATAGCGCTCAGATATTCATTGGGCCTCACACAATCCAAAAGTGTCCAGTGTCCAAAAGTGTGTGCAGAGATTCAAACTCTCACTTATCCTCTAGTCACTTAGGTCACAGCTGTGCCATCGAGCTTGTCACATAGCACTCAGATATTCATTGGGCCTCACACAATCCAAAAGTGTCCAGTGTCCAAAAGTGTGTGCAGAGATTCAAACTCTCACTTATCCTCTAGTCACTTAGGTCACAGCTGTGCCATCGAGCTTGTCACATAGCGCTCAGATATCAGTGGGCCTCACACAATCCAAAAGTGTCCAGTGTCCAAAAGTGTGTGCAGAGATTCAAACTCTCACTCATCCTCTAGTCACTTAGGTCACAGCTGTGCCATCGAGCTTGTCACATAGCGCTCAGATATTCATTGGGCCTCACACAATCCAAAAGTGTCCAGTGTCCAAAAGTGTGTGCAGAGATTCAAACTCTCACTTATCCTCAAGTCACTTAGGTCACAGCTGTGCCATCGAGCTTGTCACATAGCGCTCAGATATTCATTGGGCCTCACACAATCCAAAAGTGTCCAGTGTCCAAAAGTGTGTGCAGAGATTCAAACTCTCACTTATCCTCTAGTCACTTAGGTCACAGCTGTGCCATCGAGCTTGTCACATAGCGCTCAGATATTCATTGGGCCTCACAAAATCCAAAAGTGTCCAGTGTCCAAAAGTGTGTGCAGAGATTCAAACTCTCACTTATCCTCTAGTCACTTAGGTCACAGCTGTGCCATCGAGCCTGTCACATAGCGCTCAGATATTCATTGGGCCTCACACAATCCAAAAGTGTCCAGTGTCCAAAAGTGTGTGCAGAGATTCAAACTCTCACTTATCCTCTAGTCACTTAGGTCACAGCTGTGCCATCGAGCTTGTCACATAGCGCTCAGATATTCATTGGGCCTCACACAATCCAAAAGTGTCCAGTGTCCAAAAGTGTGTGCAGAGATTCAAACTCTCACTTATCCTCTAGTCACTTAGGTCACAGCTGTGCGATCGAGCTTGTCACATAGCGCTCAGATATCAGTGGGCCTCACACAATCCAAAAGTGTCCAGTGTCCAAAAGTGTGTGCAGAGATTCAAAATCTCACTTATTCTCTAGTCACTTAGGTCACAGCTGTGCCATCGAGCCTGTCACATAGCGCTCAGATATCAGTGGGCCTCACACAATCCAAAAGTGTCCAGTGTCCAAAAGTGTGTGCAGAAATTCAAAATCTCCCCTGTCCTATAGACACCTTGTTTTACATACTATATAGTTTGTTGGATTTTGTCTACATTTCTACCAAAAATGAGGAAGGCTGGTGGAAGAGGCCGTGGAATTGGGCGGGGGTTGGCAGCTGGTAATGATGGTGTTGGTGGTGGATCTGATGGTAGTGGCAAGAGCAAAATAGGACCGAATGCAGGAGGTGTTGAGCCTGCGTCATCGTCTGGCTACATAAGGCCTCGAACGCTTAGTTTTCTAGGAGTTGGCAAACCGCTTTTAAAGCCAGAGGATCAGGAAAAAGTTTTGTCTTACATTGCTGACTCAGCCTCCAGCTCTATCGCCTCCTCTTCTTCAGTTGTAAAAAGTAAAAGCACTGAGTCGTCATTGGAGGCTCATGTTCATGAACCACACCTTTCCTTGTGTCCTTCACCCCAACCAAGATTGAAGGATGACGCAGGCCATACTACTGATTACTCCATGGAGCTGTTTTCACATACCATGCCTGGATTATCAAGTGAAATGGTGAATTACCCAGGCCAAGATGAATCTGACATGGAGTGCACTGATGCACAGCCGCTGATGGATGATTCTGCTGGTACATTCACTCAGAGCACTACATTGTCCTCGCAGTGTACAGAGCCAGATTCTGACCCTGATGAGACTCAGGTGCCCCTTCCCGCACACTATACCACCATACACGGTGACACAGAGGAAGGTGCACATGACATAGAAGAGGAGGTGATGGATGACCCAGTTGTTGACCCAGATTGGCATCTATTGGGGAAGAGGGTGCTGCTTCCAATAGCTCAGATGAGGAGCATCCACAGCAGACATCGACATCGCAACAGCTGTTATCTGGCAGGCCCGGAGCACTCCAAAGACAGGTTCCAAACATCAAAAGAGTTGCTGGACAGCTTGTCCAGAGGGTCAAAAGATCACAGCGTGCTAGGCCGCAAAATGTCTGCCAAAGTAGGAAGAGTGCAGTGTGGCACTTTTTTGAACAAAATCCTCATGATCAGGCCAAGGTTATCTGTAAGAAGTGCGCAAAGACCTTTAGCCGAGGGAAAAATCTGAAAAATTTGAATACCAGTTGCATGCTTAGACATTTAACCAGCATGCACTTGCAAGCGTGGACACAACACCAAACCTCAAGTGCCACATGTGCAACTGATCACAACGAAGGTAGTCAGCAACGCTACATTGTTTCCCCCACTGTAAGCCCACCGGTTAGCACAGCAGCAAATGTTGAGGTGTCGTTGCAAGGCCACAGCAGTCAGGGAATCCCACTGTTATATCAACGAAAGACTGATTCTAGGCCATCAGAAAGAACACCAACTCCATCACCATCATCAACCCTCTCTCAGTCCGCCCTGTCCACCGCTACTTCCACCATATGCAGCTCTCAAGTCCAGCTCACCCTCCCAGACACTATGAGTAGGTCAAGAAAGTACTCAGTCTCTCATCCGAGTACACTGGGTTTGAACGCCCACATTGCCAAACTAATCTCATTTGAGATGATGCCCTTTCGGTTGGTGGAGAGCACAGCTTTACGCGAACTCATGGCCTATGCAGTACCACGCTATGACCTACCCAGTCGCCACTTCTTCTCTCGCAAAGCCATCCCAGCCCTCCACCATCATGTGAAAGACCGCATTGTCCATGCACTCAAGCAGTCAGTGAGCGGAAAGGTGCACCTCACAACTAATGCATGGTCCAGTCGGCATGGCCAGGGCCGTTACGTGTCCATCACTGCGCACTGGGTTAATGTGGTGGATGCAGGGTCCACAGGGGACAGCGGTGGTGGGACAGTGCTGCCTAGCCCACGGTATAGGAAACAGTTGGCTGTAGGCGTTCCACCCTCCTCCTCCTCCTCCTCCTCCAGAAGCGAAAGCTCGTCCACAGAGCGCAGTCGTACGAGCACTCCATCTGCAGCTGCCACTGTTGCACACGATGTGTCCCCCTATCGAGCAGCTAGTGGAAAGCGTCAGCAGGCTGTGTTGCAGATGATGTGTTTGGGCGACAGACATACCGCCGAGGTCCTGGCCGAGTACTTGAAGCGACAAACTGAGTCATGGCTGGGCAGTGTACATCTTGAGGCAGGCAAGGTAGTTAGTGATAACGGCCGTAATTTTGTGGCAGCCATAGCCCTTTCAAAACTCAGCCACATACCTTGCTTGGCTCACACCTTGAACCTGGTGGTGCAGTGCTTCCTCAAAAATTATCTGGAGTTAACAGCCCTGCTCCAGAAGGTGCGAAGACTGTGTGCGCACATCCGCCGGTCGCCTGTACACTCCGTTCGTATGCAGAAGCTGCAGCGATTGCTCCACCTTCCCAACCACCACCTCATTATCGACATTGCAACAAGGTGGAACTCCACCCTGCACATGGTGGAGCGGCTGTGCGAGCAGAGGCAGGCCATAATGCATTTGTGGGAGGATACACGGCCAGGCACTTTGAGAGCAGACATGGAGTTGACAGGTGTGCAGTGGTCGAAGCTGAAAGACCTCTGTAAAGTCCTTCAGTGTTTTGAGGAATGCACACGGCTGGTAAGCGCAGACGACGCCATCCTAAGCATGAGCATCCCACTTATGCGTCTGCTCATGCAAACTTTGACGCACCTTAAGGAGCAGGCGTCTGCAGCCAATGTTGTTGAGGAGGAAGAGGAGGAGGGAATCCTTGATGACATTCAGCCATTGTCTGCTCAGGGACCTCTCCTGGACGAGGTGGAGGAAGAAGAGGAGGTGGAGGATGATGATGGGGATGATTACTTAGGGGAGGAGGATGCATCTCGTGGGGCAAGTGAAAATGTTGGCGTGGCAAGGTCTGGTACAGGGTTTGTGCGTGACTGGAGGGATGTGGATTTGCCAGAAAGTGCTCCTCCAACCAGCACTCGCAGTGCATCATTGACACCGGGAACATTGGCCCACATGTCAGATTATGCCTTGCGGATCCTAAAAAGGGACCCCGCATTGCCAAAATGATGAACGATGACGACTACGGGTTGGCCAGCATCCTGGATCCACGCTATAAAGGCAAATTACAAAACATCATGCCACAGGAGAACCTTGACCTAATATTGGCTAATAAACAAGCAACTCTGGTAAATCGGTTGCTTGAGGCATTCCCAGCACACAGCAGCGGTGATGGTTCTCACACGAGCCGTACGGGCCGGGGGCAGCTTGGCAGAGGTGTTCGTGGTGCACACAGCAGAAGTGGCGTTGGAGACAGGGGTTTTATGACAATGTTGTGGACTGATTTTTCAAATACCGCTCACACAACTGGTAATACTGCATCGATGGAAAGTGACAGGAGACAGAAGTTGTCAACTATGGTTACAAACTACTTTTCCTCCCATATCGATGTTCTCCCACACAGGTCATTCCCCTTTGACTATTGGGCCGCTAAACTGGACACCTGGCCTGAATTGGCCCAATATGCCTTACAGGAGCTCGCTTGCCCAGCTGCAAGTGTGCTATCGGAAAGAGTCTTCAGTGCAGCTGGATCAATCCTGACAGAAAAAAGGACCCGTCTGTCAACCCAAAATGTGGATGATCTAACCTTCATTAAAATGAACCATGCATGGGTTTCCAAGGATTTTGTCCCACCTTCCCCTGATGACACATAGGGTGACAGAAAAATGGCTTGCTTTGGTCCACCTCTTCCTGGGACTTCACCTATTTCGCCTTTTGCATCAGCTGAATGTCCAACATCAACATATGCCACTTTCTAAAACTCCCTAACTGTGCTGCCTCCCCCCCCCATGGCCGTGCGAGTGCCGTTGCCCTGGACAGGTGGGTAGGCCGACTCTTGGGCGCGGGCACTGGCACAGGGTCCCTCATAGTGCAATCAAGTGTCTCTGACGGTGGTGGTGCACACCCGCCGTCAGACACACCGCTGTACTATGAGGGGCCCAGTGCCAGTACCGACGCCCACGAGTGGGCCCCCCTTGCTTGGGCAGGGCCCCAGCATTTGCAATCTTTACTTCTCCCTGCTCCTCCGCTGTGTAATCTGAGCCGTCAAATCCATACTGTGCCTGACACCGTCTGAGCCTGCCTCCTGAGACATATATTTTGAATGTGTACGCTATCCATACATGTTATCCGGGGATACGGTACCCTTTCTAACCTTTGTGCAATCACGTGCAATCCATACTGGGCCTGACACCGTCTGAGCCTGCCTCCTGAGACATATATTTTGAATGTGTACGCTATCCATACATGTTATCCGGGGATACGGTACCCTTTCTAACCTTTGTGCAATCACGTGCAATCCATACTGGGCCTGACACTGTCTGAGCCTGCCTCCTGAGACATATATTTTGAATGTGTACGCTATCCATACATGTTATCCGGGGATACGGTACCCTTTCTAACCTTTGTGCAATCACGTGCAATCCATACTGGGCCTAACACCGTCTGAGCCTGCCTCCTGAGACATATATTTTGAATGTGTACGCTATCCATACATGTTATCTGGGGATACGGTACCCTTTCTAACCTTTGTGCAATCACGTGTAATCCATACTGGGCGTGAGAACGGCTGGCAAGCTACAGCACCTGTGGTTTGCACACGTAAGTTTTTCATTTTTTCAGGAATGACGGTTAGGCCTAATTCCGGAACTGCAGTTGACCTGCACTTACTGGGAAATCATTGTTCGCGGGTAATAATTGTAATCACTCAGTGATCCCCATCACTAACGTTGTTCAGCGGGTTATCTGCACCTGTAAGCGACAAACGCTGGCCTTTTCAGTGTAGCACACATGCAGCCACGGACATGTAAGGGCATGACACACCAGTTATTGGCCAATCTCATGTTCCAGAGCCTCACGTGTCCCTCTAGTAAGCCGGACTCGGACCGTGGGGCATGACGGAGTCTCGTTCGTTAACGGAATTAAGCTTGCAATGTGTGCATCTGTTCTGTAGCTGGCATGGTTGAGGTTTCCCAGGTGGAGTCGAATTTAACCGTAGGCTCCACTCCTGGTGGTGCCCTTCTGGACATTCCTTTAAGGTTCAGCTTTGCAACCATACTGCCCACGTAAAGCAAACACTTTGCCTTCATGAACGCTGTTTGGAGGGTCATGACTCGTGGGAATAACGCCGCCCAATCAGTTAACCTGCTAGAGAGATCCTTCGTTGCTCCCAAGCATGACATCACACTCCCTAGGAGGAAGGTAATGCCACTGTGGCGACTGTACTCCTGGGGGCGACACATGTGCACTGATGCCCAGCGACTGCTCGATGAATCTGCTGGTACATTGACCCAGACCACTACATTCCCCTCGCACGCTACACGGCCTGAATCTGACCCTGATGAAACTCAAGTTACCCTTCCCATATACAGCTCCATCTTACACGGTGACAAAGAGGAAGCTGCAGATTAAAGTGCAGGTTCGGCCCACCCGCCATCAGACACACCACCGTACTATCAGGGGCCCTGTGCCAGTGCCGTCGCCAACGAGTGGGCCCCCCCTGCTTGCTCAGGATCACAGCACTTGCAAGGTTGAAATACTGTGCAGTGAGATGGAAGATGGGGACGACGAGGAGTCCAGACTAGTCCAGGGATTCCCTAGCGAGGAGACTTATTTGATTGTTTTCAATGTTGGGACAGCAATTTTTGGGGAGCACTATACTCTGGAGAATGATAGATGGGGCCCACCATACACTGGAACATTCCAAAGGTGGACATCAGACACTGGAGCAGCATTTACAGGGCCCATTATACACTAGAGCATTAGAAATGGGGCCCATTATGTTTGGAGCATTATTTGGGCCCATAAGACAGTGGAGCTTCATCCATGGGGACCAACATATACTGTAGCATTATGTGGAGCTCATCATATACTGTTTCAAACATTATATGGGACCAATGATTCTGTATGGAGAAATAGATGGGCCTCGTCATGAGATGTAAAAAGTGAGGTATTTTTCATTGTACTATACCGCTATTTCTCTGCCGTATCGGAGCATGATGAGTTGTGGTATGTGTTAAAGGGGCGCTCTTTCGCCCAGGCACATGAAAACCTGCAGCCAGCCCTCCCCCCCCCCCACAACTTTAGCCAAATAACCCCCATTTTTCAGTGCGTAACTTGTATTATGAAGTTAATTAAGGTTGACAAGCTTAAGTAAGAAGAATTGATGCTTTTGGCATTCAAATGGGCACTGTAGGTGTGTTTCCTGTCCTCCTCTCACTGCCGACTTTTATTCCCCATTGACTTACATTGGGTTTCGTGTTTCGGGACGACCCCGACTTTTCCCTATAATCGGACGATCTTGCTCGACCCAACTTTTGGAAAAGTCGGGTTTCACGAAACGAAACGCGACCCTAAAAAACCAAAAGTCGCTCAACTCTAATAGAACCTTAATAGATATTCAATTTAAAAAAAATCACCACCCAGTACACATAATATAGCTATATAAAACACAACAAGCAAAAGTTATTAATAATAACCTGCCAAATCCCTATACTAATCTGCTGTCCCTACATGACTGTGGAGGTTGGCACCCTAAAAGATACGATTTTTTTTGGCGCCCCCCACTCCGCGAGGACTGTCCCAGACTAGCCCAGGTAGACCCTGATAAACTACAGGTGGGAAAACAAAAAGCAATTAAAAGAGATGAAGGGATAGAACTTAATTGCCTAAACATTGGATTAACAGGTTATTAAATACATTGAAGCTATTGTATAGCAAATAAATCAAACAATTGTCCTTTCTTTTAAGGATGGTCACTAGAGTTGAGCGATACCGTCCGATACTTCAAAGTATCGTATCGGATGGTATCGGCCGATCTTTAAAAAAAGTATCGGTATCGCCGATTCCGATACCGGAAGTCCCATTCAAGTCTATGGGACTTCCGGTATCGGAATAAGAAAAACCCTTTCCTGCCCTTGTACAGCCTCTCTGGGGTCTGTACGGGCCTTTCGGGGGGCTGTGCCGGCCTGCCAGGGGGTCTGTGCAGGCTCCGGTGGTCTGTGCCGGCCTGCCGGTGGTCTGTGCAGGCTCCGGGGGGCTGTGCCGGCCTGCCGGGGGGCTGTGCAGGCTCCGGGGGGCTGTGCCGGCCTGCCGGGGGGCTGTGCCGGCCTGCCGGGGGGCTGTGCCGGCCTGCCGGTGGTCTGTGCAGGCTCCGGGGGTCTGTGCAGGCATCGTCCGATGGGACTACAAGTCCCATCGGGCGATGCCTGCTACCATGACAGTGATTGACACATTAGCCAATGATGGGACAGTAGTAGTCCCATCATCCGGCTAATGTGTTAAATGTAAAAAAAAAAAAAAAAAAAAATTACATGCTACATACATACAACATGCATACTACATACATGCTACATTCATACTACATACTACATACATGCTACATTCATACTACATAAATACTACATGCAACATACATACTACATATATACTACATGCATGCTACATACATACTGCATGCTACATACATACCACATATATACTACATACATACTACATGCATGCTACATGCATGCTGCATGCTACATACATAACACATATATACTACATGCATGCTACATACATACTACATGCTACATACTACATGCATGCTACATACATACTACATGCTACATACTACATATATACTACATGCATGCTACATACATACTACATGCTACATACATACTACATATATACTACATGCATGCTACATACATACTACATGCTACATACTACATGCATGCTACATACATACTACATGCTACATACTACATATATACTACATGCATGCTACATACATACTACATGCTACATACATACTACATATATACTACATGCATGCTACATACATACTACATGCTACATACATACTACATATATACTACATGCATGCTACATACTACATGCTACATACATACTACATATATACTACATTCATACTACATACTACATATATACTACATACATACTACATACATACTACATGCATGCTGCATACATGCTACATACATACTACATACATACTACATGCATACCACATATATACTACATACATACAATACATTCATACAATACATACATAGACATACAGTACATATAACATAGAGTAACATACTTACCAATACTTGTCACATTGTTCCCCGAAGCCATTGTCTTTTCCGGGATAAATATTAACATAACAAACCACAAAAATACTCACCCACGATCCGAAGCAGTCCACGAGTGTGTCCCACGACGATCTTGGGTAGAGAACTGCAGCATCAGATGATGCTGCCGTTCTCTACGGGCTGCAGGAATCCAATGACGGAAGGTAGGTATCCTTCCGCACTGTATTCCTCCGCCACTTAAAAAAAAAAAGTCCCTAGTCTCACTTTATGCCATTGCTGTGTGGGAATTCCCACACAGCAATGGCATAAAGTGAGACTAGGGACTTTTTTTTTTTAAGTGGCGGAGGAATACAGTGCGGAAGGATACCTACCTTCCGTCATTGGATTCCTGCAGCCCGTAGAGAACGGCAGCATCATCTGATGCTGCAGTTCTCTACCCAAGATCGTCGTGGGACACACTCGTGGACTGCTTCGGATCGTGGGTGAGTATTTTTGTGGTTTGTTATGTTAATATTTATCCCGGAAAAGACAATGGCTTCGGGGAACAATGTGACAAGTATTGGTAAGTATGTTACTCTATGTTATAAGTACTGTATGTCTATGTATGTATTGTATGAATGTATTGTATGTATGTAGTATATATGTGGTATGTATGTAGCATGTAGTATGTATGTGGTATGTATGTAGCATGCATGTAGTATGTATGTAGCATGCATGTAGTATGTATGTAGCATGCATGTAGTATGTATGTAGTATGTATGTAGTATGTATGTAGCATGCAGTATGTATGTAGCATGTATGTAGTATGTATGTAGTATATATGTAGTATGTATGTAGCATGTAGTATGTATGTAGCATGCATGTAGTATATATGTAGTATGTATGTAGCATGCATGTAGTATGTATGTAGTATGTATGTAGCATGCAGTATGTATGTAGCATGTATGTAGTATGTATGTAGTATGTATGTAGTATGTATGTAGCATGCATGTAGTATGTATGTAGTATGTATGTAGCATGCAGTATGTATGTAGCATGTATGTAGTATGTATGTAGTATATATGTAGTATGTATGTAGCATGCATGTAGTATGTATGTAGTATGTATGTAGCATGCAGTATGTATGTAGTATGTATGTAGTATATATGTAGTATGTATGTAGCATGCATGTAGTATGTATGTAGCATGCATGTAGTATGTATGTAGTATTTTTTTTTTTTTTTTTTTAAACATTTAACACATTAGCCGGATGATGGGACTACTACTGTCCCATCATTGGCTAATGTGTCAATCACTGTCATGGTAGCAGGCATCGCCCGATGGGACTTGTAGTCCCATCGGACGATGCTTGCACAGACCCCCGGACATCAGCACAGCCCCCCGGCAGGCCGGCACAGCCCCCCGGCAGGCCGGTACAGACCCCCACAGGGTGCACAGACCACCGGCAGGCCGGCACAGCCCCCCGGCAGGCCGGTACAGACCCCGGGCAGTCCACACAGCCCCCCGGCAGGCCGGCACAGCCCCCCGGCAGGCCGGCAGAGACCCCCGGAAGCCCCGAAATGACGGCGCATCATGATGCGCACACACCGCGCATCATGATGACGTCAGGCCGTCAATCAACTGAACTTCCGATTCCGATGCCGAATTCCGATATTGAAAAAATATCGGAAGTCGGTATCGGAATTCCGATACAGCAAGTATCGGCCGATACCCGATACTTGCGGTATCGGAATGCTCAACACTAATGGTCACCTATGTTCAAAAAATTAGCGTGACTATATAATCAGAATGGCTCATACAGATATCATACAAGGGCCGTAGGGTTCAGATAACTATACATAACAATATCCGTACAGCTGGACCAAGGACCATATACAAACAGCAGAAAAAAATCTATAGCAAATATCACACCATAGTTAGAGTCAGGAACAAAATATGTCCACAAAGATTTCTGGCTCAGCAAAAATACCAGTTTGATTGATATTAGAGAAAAAACAAAGCTTTTTCGAGCTCCAGCCTCGACGCGTTTCCCCGTCCACACAGTTCATCAGGAGGCCCAATGAGGAACCCAGCTATGCCAAAGATATGAGGTGTCCAGATGAGAAGGCAAACCATATAGCGCCATTAATTTCACAGTACTTTACAGATATCATCACTATGGATACACGGACCTGTGGAAGTTCGGGTTCGGCCGAACTTGAGAAAAAAGTTTGGTCCAGGTACCAGAACACAACCAGAACTTGACATTGAAACTGAACCCCAAGTAAATCAATGAGGACTCGAACTATAGTGCTGCAAAATGGAGGTAAGAGCAGAACAATTGCTTTGCAAACAAATTGATATTTTTCCCCTTTCCAACTCAGCCACCTCAGAAATGGCACATCCATTACATGGGCCAATTGTGGCACTTAGGGTACCGTTACACCTAGCGACTCACCAGCGATCCTGACCAGCGATATGACGCGGTCAGGATCGCTGGTGAATCGCTGGGTGGTCGCTAGTGAGCTGCCACTCAGGCAGATCTCACCAGCGACATCGCAGGGGACGGGGATCGCTACTTACCTGTCAGACGCGGCGATCCTGCATCCTCCCGCCCGGCTCCACACGTCGCTCGTCGTCACAGCAGGAAGCGCCGCAGGAAGTGACCGACGAGGAATGGTCCAGCAGCTTCTCGCGCGATCAGCGATAACCAGCGGGGGAGCCGGTCGGAGGTAAGTATCACATGCAGCGATATCGCTAGCAATATCGCTGCAACGTCACAAAATCGGTGACTTTAAAGCGATATTGCTACCGATATCGCAGTGTGTAACGGGGGCTTTAGCTTTGGCTCTTTCCCATTGTGGTGAATTGTGTGGTTGATGTCAGCTGTGTTATGTCAGGTTAGTAATGGAGAAGCGTCTATCACCCCACTACAAACCCAATAAGTAAAAAGAGAAGAAAACGCACAGAAAAAAAATTTTATTTGAAAAAAAAAAAGACAAAAAATCTATATTTGGAAAAAACTCCCTAACAATTTCATTTTTTCCTCCATTAAATAAAAAAATAATAATCCACAGTGTTTGCTGTAATCCAAACAGAGGTCCCATGACAAGCCTAGTCTTATTCATCCAGTTTATTCAGAGAACGCAGCTCCATAAACTGGAGCAGCAGCCTCTGACGGATCTTGCATTTTATTCTGTAAGATCTGGCTGCTGTGAACTGAGGCGATGTCAGTAAGGTTATCTCAATTCACAGAGGCCAGTTCTCAGGATGGTAGCACGAATGCCCGACTGATGAAAGACCATGAGTTCAGCACTTGGCACTCCGTCAACCATCAGTCCAGCACTTGCGCTCTCCTCGTGTGAACCGGCCACTGTTAATTTAGGTGAATGGAACTGAGGCCCTCTAGTTTACCTGAGTTCACAGCCACCTGGTCTCACAGCAGTTGTGAGGCCTGGAAACCTTAAGGGAGCCTTTAAGGGAGAGTTTAAGTTTACTGAAGTGCCTGCTGCAGGAACACCTGGAGGCTGTGATGCACCCTGTGGATTATTAAAAAATTTTACAAATGTGGGAAGGAGGGAAATTACTGGGGAGTGTTTTTTCAAATAAAGATTATTTGCGGTGTGTTTGCTTCTCTTTTTACTTACTGGGTTAGTAATGTGGGTGTCTGAAAGATGTCTGTCCATTACTAACCTTTGTAAATTACACAGCTGACATCAACCCCACAATTCCATTACCCCGATGGCCACCACATCAGGGAGATCGAGAAGAGTTGAGGCTAAGCGCCAAAATTGGCTCATCTAATGGATGAGCAATTTCTGGAGCAGCTGAAGGCTGGTCTTATTTAACTGGGAATGGGCCAATATCCATGGCCCTTCCCAGCCTATTAATATCAGCTTTCTGCTTTGCCTTTTTTTGAGTGCTGATTTGACGTTTTTATAGATACAATGTTTTGATTACGTTTTATTTAATTTTGCTGCAAAGTTGTGGCAACAAAAAAATGTAATTCTGTATTTTTGATTTTTTTTTTTCTCGTTACACTGGTTACCTAACAGATTGATTAGTTTTTAGATTTTGATAGACTGAGTGTTGCTGAATGCAGTAATACCAATAATGTGTATTGTTTTTATTGTTTTATTTTGAATGGGACAAAAGAGGTGAGAATTTATTTTTTATTTTTTTTGTATTTTTTAAAACATTTTTTAACACTTTTTCCTTGCTTTAATAGTGTTCTTAAGAGACTTGTAGGTGCAATCAACTGATTGTTTGTGCTACACATAGTAGGGCTTCAGCCCTGCAATGTATAGCAGAAATGATCATCCCTTATGAAAGCAGCCACAGTCCGGCATTCATAGGACATGCAATGATAGGCATAATGGTCTTCTGCAGACCCCCCGGCTGTCATACCAACCCATCAGCGCCCCTCGATCAAGTGACACAGGTGCTATTGGGTGATGTTTGTGACGTGCTTCGGTTAAGCAAAAATACTGCGCCCATGGCAAATAGATAATGAATACATAGATACAGTTGTGTGAAAAAGTGTTTACTCCTTCCTGATTTCCTATTCTTTTGCATGTTTTTCACACTTAAATGTTTCACATCACCAAACAAATGTAAATATTAGGCAAAGATAACACAAGTAAACACAAAATGCAGTTTTTAAATGAAGGTCTTTATTATTAAGGGTAAAATAAAATAATCCTACAGGGCCCTGTGTGAAAAAGTGATTGTCCCCTTCTTAAAATATAAATTAACAGTGGTTTATGACATCTTTGGGAAGCTGAGTTAAAATTCCCTAGCCACACCCAGGCCTGGTCCTGGCACACCTGTTCTCTATCAAAAAATCACTTAAATAGGACCTGCTTGATAAAGTGAAGTAGACCAAAAGAATTTCAATAGCTAGACATCATGCTGCGATCCAGAGAAATTCTGGAACAGATGAGAAACAAAGTGATTGAGCGCTATCAGACTCGAAAAGGTTATAAAGCTTTGGGACTCCAGTGAAACACAGTCAGAAACATTGTGTGCACAAATGGTGAAAACATGGACCTGTTGTGAACCTTCCCAGGACTGTCCAGCCGAACAAAATTATCCTGAGAATGCAGTGACAGCTTACCCAAGAGGTCACAAAAGACCCTGCAACAACATCCGAAGAACTACAGGCATCGCTTGCCTCAGTTAATGTCAGTGTTTTCATGACGCCACCATAGGAAAGAGGATGGGCAAAAATGGCATGCATGGCAGAGTTACAAATCGAAAACCACTGCTGAGCAGTAAGAACATAAAGGATCATCTCAGTTTTGCTAAAAAAATCTTGAAGATCCACAAGACTTTTAGGAGAATACTCTGCGGACTGATTAGACAAAATGTGAAATTTTTTGAAGGTGTATATCCCTTTTACATCTGATATAGAAGTAACACAGTCTTTCAGAAAATAAACACCATGCCAAAAGTAAAATATGGTGGTGGCACTGTGATGGTCTAGGGCTGTTTTGTTTCTTCAGTTCCTGGAAGACTTGCTGTGGTAAATGGAACCATGAATTCTGCTGTCTGCCAAAATATCCTGAAGGAGAATGTCCTGCCATCTGTTCGTGACCTCTAGCTGAAGGACACTTAGCTTATGCAGCAGGACATTGATAAATAGAGTGCTGGTTCCTACCTACCCATTTAAAATTGTATGATTATAACCCAAGAGTTAGGATGATAGGACCCATCAGAGAAGTGTCACCTTGCTATGGTTGATGGGCACACACAATTTATGTCATAAAAATCTTCATTTTTTGTGAGTACTTTTTTATTTTCTTAGTGCAGTTTATTCAGCAACAATGTAGTATAGATCTCATGTTTGCATATATATTTGTGCTTCCAGAGTTCTGCTGTGCCCCCCTTCTTTGTATGCTATGGAGTCATTGCAGCTTGCACCTGTTCACACTATACGGAGGTGCTGGTCAGGTTTTTTGTTTTTTTGTAGATAGATATAGATAGAGGTTTTTGCATATGGCAGAGGGGCTTTTTTTCTTTTCAGACACCAGGGTCGGGGTGAGACAATTACTTCTATATCCCTATTGATATGTCCCTGGGCAGATACAAAACTGTAATGTGGGTTAGACCTTAAGGTCCTTGATCCATGGCACCTATGGGACTAGAACACTTAATCTGCTCACTTGAGTGCTGCTTGTGCGGTAATTGACTTAAACACTGTTGTCTGTCGGAATCAGCATGCATTGGAAAAACTGACTCTTCTTTTCCCAGCCGGTGCTAAGCATATGATACAATTAGGAAAGCAATCAGTTAAAAGCTGGTGATAATAAAGTTAAAGTGCATCCTATGTCTGTGACATCATTATCTCTAGGCATGTTCCCTTATGCTCTGTCTTAACTACATGACAGAGACCCACCCTAACTGTGCTGTGGATCTTAATATGATTTCCTAGCAAGTAGTGAGAAATGGAAGAGCAGTAATATTCTCCTGACCGCCTGTTCTGGGCATACATTACACTGACAAAGGTAAGGGAAGCCTGCATTTCACTGAGCAACCTACTCGTGCAATTCTCCTTCTGATAAGAAGTGTTTTCCATCAATAGAAGTGGATTTTTTTTACTATTATTGCAGCATAGTAAGTGCTAGGAGAGCACTTAATAGTCAGTGCATTATGGCTTTAGAATATTTGCTCTCCAGCTGTTCACAACCTGCGAGTACAACAGCGGCATCTATACATTGCCTCCTCCAATGATTGTGATTGCTGTACACCATACCAAGTAATGGACTGAGGAGGAAATAGAGATGCTGCAAAAAATTACATTTACTGTAGCTCTTCATGGTTATTTTATTTACATGGTGATAACTTTAGGATAACATGTATGTTTGTCTGCAGTTCTATGTAAAACCAACTCAATGATGCTTGGTTGGATCAGAAAAGTGGCTCCTAGTGCATTTGTTAAGACCAGTTTGGCCGCACACAGAAAACAATATTGATCAGCATAATGAGCAGAACTTAAATTGTCATTATTGGTCGATGAACCTAAGTTATTGAGAAATTCTGATTTATCTCCAGTCCTTTGTAATGCCACCATGTGCCAAATGGCAAACCTTCACAAGCTCCACTGCATGTGATAAGTCTGTAGAGTACGTGATGCTTTTCTGCTAATTTATAGAGTCGTTCAGATCTTAAAGGTATACATTGGCTACATTTAAATGGACTTTTACAATCCCTGCCCAGGTATAAAACAGTGTATTCAGTAAAGGGTGAGAATAAAACGTAATGGGTGACCAACCCACAAAATAATATAGCTTAAAAGATATAGCGTGGTCTCACCCATTAGAAGTCAACTGGCTTCACCCGTTTCCAATTATCTTTCCCTTATCTACCTGCTCTAGCAAACATTATAGCCCATAGTTATGAGCACAGAGATTTCTTTGTCACAATTCCCCTAATATTATATTGCTTGACTAAGCTGTTTGTATTGTTTGTTGCATGTTGGGGATAGTCCATTCAAGTTATACTTGGTTTTATGTAGATGCTTTGATGGTATCAAATTGCTAATCATTATAGGTGTCCATTACACCAATTATATATTGATCATTACCCCTATTGCCCGAACGCCTGAAATCTGACTAATATCATTTTATATTGTCCACCTTAGAACTCACACTCTTCTTTTTTAAGGCATCATTATGTTTTGTTATATCTATTAAAAGTTATGTTTTATTCTCACCCTTTGCTGAATACACTTATTAACTTGTGAGAGACCCTCTTAATTGTGCCTTGTACGCCCACTAATTTTGCTGATACACCAGGTTCAAGACAAAAAAAATCTGCAACTAATGTTCTGCATTGCTCTGCATGGGAACATACCTGCTAAATTTTACTTTTGTGATTATGTGTAGGACTCTAACAAGGAATCAAAAATATGTTTCTATTAAATCCCTTAGTTATTATGTCCGATTGTGATCTATTTCTATGGACTCTATGACTTGCGATCTGTCTGCATCACCCTGTTCATGGATGATGGGAGGCTTCCTACACAGTTTATGAGATGCTTTATGGGGCAGTTCCATGCTTTATCCTTGTACATTGGAGTGGATACAGAACCGTCCCTTGCTGAATGTGCTCTCCAGCCTATTGTGCGGTGATCTCTCCATCTCTCCAGAGAGACATTCATACTCACTGTCTGCGGCTAATTGAATGAAGAGGTTGAACTTTGCTACTTATTTCTATTCATTTAATGAATTGCTTTTTCCTTTGGTTTTGTATTTCTAACTTCAATGTAATAATACAGTAGATGTTCAATTTTTTATTTATTTTTACACAATTTTTCAAGCAAATGTTTTATTATTTCCTTCCTTTCTTTTCTTGTATCTTCAGTCATTAAAATTATTTTTCCTATTTATGTTAATATTAGCAATATTTTAAAACTTATAATATTTGGCATCCTGACATTATCATTTAAGATTAATTTGAAACTACATTAAAGCGGTTGTCCGGTCAGATCAACAACTCTTTAGTCACTCTGTGTGACTGCAGAGTAAAGCATTCCATCAGCACTGTGTGTTGCGGGGACTCGCTGGTTTCTGAGCCGAGACCGGAGGGTATGTATGAGTTATACATACTCCCAGCCAAAGAGCTCGACCTCGCTCCATACACTTGTACGGAGAGAGGGCGCTCCCTGTCTAGTGCCTTGGCTGTCTAGTGTGAGTTGCTGACTAGAGAGTGCGCTCTCACTTCATACAAGTACATGGAGCGAAACTACACCCAGTAGTCGGGTTCTGGCCAGGAGTATGCATAACCCATCATCACCATCGGTCCCGGCTAATCCCCACAGCTCACAGTTCATACACTGGTGGGAATTCATAAACGTATGTTTCCACGGTCAGTAAACACTGCAGGTTGGACGCTGCTGCATACATCCACAGCGTCCAACGCGCAGCATCCAGATGTTACTGCACAGTGGATGAGATTTCTAGAAATCCCATGCCCACTGTGTGTGCACCGATGCCCGTGGCTTACCTGCGAAGACGGACATGCGGGGAGTCTTTCCAGACCGCAGCATATCTATTTATCTTCCGAGCTGCGAGTCTCCGCAAGATAAATTTCACCTGTACAATGTGTTGGACACGGTGATCCCACGCAGTTCAATGAACACATGCGAAATCACCTGCGTTCAAAAGCCGGCAGCGCTTTGGATGGAGCGGACATGTGCTGCATCCAAAGCGCTGCCGATTACTGACTGTGGGAACGTTTCCTAAGTCTGCAGTCACAGTGAGTTGCAGAAAAAAATAGTATATTGTGTGTCCATAAATATATTATGTGATGCACATATAAAAGTTTCCAAGCTGGAACAAGTACATGGGGAATGGAAATCTGGACTAACCTAATTGAAGGTGTATGCCAGCTCATTCTGTGTGAGGGTTATTAAATGCAAGAGACTAATAAGTGTAAATATAAGATAGGGGAACCACTGCTGTGGCACAAATGAAACGTGCCTGGTGATATGCCAAATGGGTCAGCCTACAAAAGTAAAGTCTACCAGAAACGTGCACAGAGGTGTAGAGCCAGAAAGCCATGGCCGGTGGCCTTCCCATTAACCATGCGCAACTTCCTGGATCCAGGGTATGACATCACTGGCTCAACAGTATGGTGGCTTGAAAGAGGAGAAACACCAATGTGTTTTGGATAAAGCCTCTTTTCCTTTATTAGGGCATATATTAAACTACCAATTGAAAATTAAATTATACCACCAAATGTATATTATTATTTTAATTTTTTTTACTATTATATTAGTCACATTAATTTTTAATCATAAAGCTATAATACTATTGATTCACAAAATCATACAGTTGAGTATACTCTGTGGTACCCAAGATCAGTGAAAGGAAAGAGATGTACAGTACACCCTGCCTTTAAGGTCTCATTCAGACATTCATTTTTCACGTGTATGTTTCACCCATGTATTTTTACAGACAGACCACATACCTATAATAAACTTTGTAGCTGATCTGTCCGTTTTTGTTTTTTTTTTAATTTTTTTGCACACTGTGTCAAGTTCATTTTTGATTTGCATCATGGATTAAAATAACCTATACAAGTCTGTGGTTCCATGGAAATCATGGAAAGTGCACAGAAGACATCAGTGTGTGTGATTGTTGTGCTGTCTGTGATTAGCTTTGCTATGGGCAGAAGAATAGAAATTTATTTTTCATACTGTACGTGAACAACACCTATGTTAACGCTGAAAGGCTGACCAAAAACTATAAAAAATTGGATTAAAAACACTGGTAATACTTGGACCGATTTCTGAGTACCAGAAAAATCATTGAGATCTGAATGATCTGAATGCACGCATGAACTTACATCATGAAACACACAACATATTACATTGCTTCTTGTGGAAAATCCACTCAGGCATCCTACACATACATGGACCTCTTGATAGTATTTAGTAAGCCTTTGGTATCTGATGCCTGGGATCCCTCCTTTACAGTTCAGTCTGCAGGGGATGACCAGGCCACAATTTTTCAAATCTGGCATCACTATATGTGGTAATAACTCTTGAACCCTTTAACATATCCCAGTAATTTTGAGATTATTTTTTGAGACACATTTTACTTCATAATAGTGGTCAATTTGAAATGAAATCTTCTGTGTTTATTCATGAAAAATCTGAAATTTATGAAAAATTAGGAAAAATGAGAGATTCAATTGAGATTTTTTTATACCAATAACCCAGATAGTCATTCAGCACAAAAAAAAATGAAAATTTCTAATTTAAATCTGCATCATATTTCAAATGTCCCTTGATTTTGGTAATATGTTACAAAGCATAAGGCTGCATTTACACATTGCGGCCACAGTGCGTTTTTTGCTGCAACCACCGTAAAATCGCAGTATTTTGACTTGATTTTTTAAAAATATTGCAAAATTTTGCATTTTTGTCACTGTGGCAGGAAAAAGACCACTTGTCAACAAAGACTAAGGCCTGTTTCACACTTCAGTCTTTTTGCTTCAGTCAGAATCCGTCAAAGTGTGAAAAAACGGATCCGGCGCTGGAGAAGGCACCGATAGGAGGAATAGTGGAGACTCCTCCTCCAGCGGATCTTCAGCTCTCACATATATTGTTGTACAGGGCCCAAATGCAGCTCACTACTCTCACCAGCGGCCATTCATAGACTAATGTGGCTCTGTTTAATATTGTTGTGCTAGTTGCATGGATTCAAAGCCAAGGAGAGATTGTTCCACATCTCTAAAAGGGCAGTGGGCTTTATATGGCACCAAGACTGGGTGTCTGTGGTGGCCACTGTGGTCATGACTAAAGAACTTTTTGTCTGTTTCCCCCTCTTGCAAGTTTTATTTGCGCACGTTGCACACCCCCTGCTGGATTACGGGGCTAAAACCCTACAAGGGTTAATCACTATGGACTGTGTGTGCGGCTGCTTTAAGAACTGAACTGTTTTAACCTTGAACCTTACCCAAGGTAAGGTAGCTAGTGCATGAAATTTAAAGGAACAGAACTCTAGGAGAGAGAGAGAGAGAATATTTTCTGTGCCAGAACGGATTTTGGGGTTAAATTTAAGGAATGGAAATTCTTCTGGGCATGCGCTGCGCAGTTTAAAAAACGGAATCCGTCACTGGATTCCATCATGTGATGGAGGGCGACGAATCTGTTGCCCATAGGCGTCCATTCTAGCAGACAATGGACAGCAACGGATGTGTCACCATTCGTCTTTTCGGCACAGACAAAAAACGTTGTTATGGACGTTGTTTCCAGCCAACGGACAGCAATTTTATGACAGATCCGTCGCACGACGGAGGCAACGCAAGGCCATCCGTCATAATCCGTCGCTAATGCAAGTCTATGGGGAAAAAGACGGATCCGCTAGGCAAATCCGATGGATCCATTTTTTTTCTGCTAACAACGGATTTTGACTGACGCCAGAAAACTGAAGTGTGAAGCAGGCCTAAGTCTAGCAGCAAAATTTCATTTTTGCAAATAAATTGACAAAATCTGGTTTTTTTAGGACTTATTTACTTTAGAAATGACTGTGAGAAGCCTGCATTTTGGGAACCCCCCAAAAAAATGTTTCATTAAAGCAAAGTGAAATGAATTAAATTAAAAATTATATTTCTTCCACTAAAATGTTGCTTTAGCCCTAAATCTTTTATTTTCACTTCCATTTAATAAGAGGTATTGGAACGTAAAATGTATGCAATTACTCCAAAATGCAGCAATAACCCACATGGGATCAGAAACTACTGTTTGGGTACCCTGCTGGAAACATTCAATACAAGGGCGGTTTCACACGTCCAGATAATTCCGGTACCGGAAAAACCGGTACTGGAGCTATCCGTGTGCATGTGTCTGTGTGGACACGTGGTACCTCCGTGTGGCACACATGTGGCAACCGTGTGCCACATCAGAACCACCCGGATGGGTCCGGGAAGAAGCGGCTACTGTAAGCGCTGTTCCCGGCAGCTGGTGCTGAACGCGGCTGTGATTCTTCTCTCATGCTTTGCCGGCAAGAGAGAAGAATGAATGAAAACCCGACGTGCGGTCCCCCTCATTTTCTGAGATAACCAGATGAAACTTACAGCTGGTGGCTGCATCCCTCAGCTGTCAGCTTCAGCCAGGTTGATTGTGAAGAATAGAGGGGTCCCCAAGCTGTTTTTTTTTTAATTATTTAAATAAATAATTAAACAAAAATGTCATGGGGTCCCGCCTATTTTTGACAACCTACCTGACTAAAGCCTGATATTCTCAGGCTGGTAAGGGGCCATTGATCTTCACAACCAACCTGGCTGAAGCTGACAGCTGAGTGATGCAGTCCCCAGCTGTAAGTTTCGTCTGGTTGGTTCAGAAAATGAGGGGGACCCCACGTCAGGTTTTCATTCATTCTTCTCTCCTGCTGGCAAAGCAGGAGAGAATGACAGTCCCGTTCAGCACCAGCCGTCGGGAACAGCGATTACAGTAGCCGCTTCTTAACGGCGGCCGTCCGTGAGCACGGAGGACTGTGTGAGCAGTTCTCCATGTGCAACTGCGCAGCACGTGTTGCCGGCCATGTGTTCATGTTAAAACGGACATGTCTCCATGTTTTGCACACGGACACACGGTCCAAAGTGACTTAATCTGCCTCACTATCATAAACAGTTCCATTGGGGGTTTCATCTGAATCACTTTTACTAAATATTGCTGGAAGGTAAAAATGATAACAAAGGTCTATTCTTCTGGTCAATACAATTACAGTGATTGAGTTATATAGATTTATTTTTTGCTTATTTTGCATTTTAAAAACACATTTTTGGTGAAAAAAAAAAAAAATTTCACCACTATATTCTGAGAGCTATACATTTTTCATTTTTCCTCTCACCTAGCCATGTGAGGACTTGATTTTTGCAGCTCAAGTGACGTTTTAAATTATACCATTTTTCTTTCCATATGACTTTTTGATCACTATTTATTCCACATTTTGTGTGGTGGTATGATGAGAAAACAGCTTTATTGGTGTGCATTTTATTTATTTTTCCTACATTGATCTGCATACAGACAAAATAATGTAAGTTTCACATCTCAGGTCATTCCATACGTTTCTGATTTTTTTTTTTCATTTTTTCATTTTTTATGTGTTTGTTTTTTATTACATTTTCCTCATTTTATTTATTTTACTTATTCTTATTATGGGATTTTGATATTTTGCACTTTGATCAATGATTGCATCAGATTTGGCTGCAACTGCAAAGATCAAAAGCAATAGAAATATCCAGAAGGGTTGACAGAGAGAGGGGCTCCCTTCACCCAAATGACAACCCAATTGTTGTGTACTGTAGTATACAGCTGAAACTTTTTGGATTCTCACTCTTTGGGGGATGCTATTCATTTCATTGTCAGTGCCGTGCTGAGCAATGACTGTAGCCACAAGTAGACAGTGGGGAAAATAAGTATTTGACACAGTCCTGATTTAGCAAGTTTCCCTAGAGAGAATGGAGAGGTCTGTAATTTTTATCGTAGGTAAACTTCAATTGTGAGAGACACAATCTAAAAATAAAAAAACAGAAAATCACAATGAATGATTTTTACAGAAATTATTTGCATTTTATTGCATTAAATAAAAATTTGATCATCTACCAGCAAGAGTTATGGCTCTCACAGACCAGTTAGTTTTTCTTTAAGAAGCCCTCCTGTTAGGGTTGGCGGAATCCACCAAATAAAATTTAATAATAAGGTGCATTCGCCACCCGGGGTCCACCGTGCAGAGATGTAAAACTGCAGCTAATGTGAACAATGGTGGAGCGGAGCTGCGAGCAAGCACCGTAAACACACCGAGTTAAACATCACTCAGTGTGATCAGAGTGCAAAGTACCTGACTCTGTTACTCCACAGAGCAATACAACAACTGAGAGCACTCTAAGCTATGCCCTGTTAGACGTCACAGGAGCATAGTGGTAATGGCGCTAGTTGGGGTCCCTATAGCTATCCCCCAGGAAGTCCAAGCTGGTGGCTGAACCTGCTCTGACACATGGTGTGCTCCAGCAAGCGTGCCTGAGGACGCCCGGTGCAGATGCCAAGTTCAAGTGGGAGTTCCCACCCTACATAACCTGTCTAGAAAAACACTTGCAGTGCTATTAGTGGCACACAGGGTGGTATCATATCCACCAACACATGAAACACATACAATACTAGCGCATAAGCGTGAGCCATTGAGAGCTTTTTATACCTTGCTCAAATCCAGACAGACAGGACCTTGCGCGTGGACCAATCTGTAGCTGCCACATCACCAGAGCACCAGACATCCGAGCACCACTGAGAAGGCGCCACATCATGGACATGCTCAGTAGGGTGAAATTTCCAGAGCACAGCACTGCACGTGTAAACTAGTAGTCACCATAGGCTTAGTTGGAGGGCCAGCAGTAACTACACATGCAGCATGAGCCTGGGCAAGGTGCTGGGTCTGAAGTCTGTGCTGAGCAGTCATCCCAGTGGCCGAGCCTGAATGGGAGACCACAACACCAGGCAAGATTTGAGATCCATCCCGTGCAGCAGGAGAATCCTGATGCCTAACACCTCCTACTCTGCACTCATTACCTACATTTATTTCACTTGTTTGAACCTGTTACCTTTATAAATGACACCTGTGCACACACTCAATCACTCACACTCCAACCTATCCACCATGGCCAAGACACAAGAGCTGTCTAGGTAAACCAGGGACAAAATTGTATACCTTGCAATAGACTGAGATGGGCTACAGGACAATAGGCAAGCAGCTTGATGAGAAAGCAACAATTGTTGACACAATTATTAGAAAATATAAGAAACACAAGATCACTGTCAATCTTTCTGGGGCTGTGTGCAAGATCTCGCATCGCGAAATAAGGATGATTCTGAGAAAGGTCCATTGGAAATATAAGAAAAAGTAACTTGTTGCATTCACTATGTTGAAGAATTTTCAAAAAACCTTTATGGTGCCGGCATTTGAGCTGTGAATTCAGGCTGGGGAGGAGTGCGGGGAATGCAGGAGTGGACGAAGGCTGTTTCACGTATTACCACTTCAACAGGTCCAGGTGAGTGAGCCAGTGAAGTAATTTCCTTTTCAAGGCATCGACAGCAGTAACAGATGTGAAAAATGTGAATTAAAATCATACAAAACATGTAAAACATGTATTCACTAGTTAACTAAAATACAGACTTGCAACAAAGTAATATTAATATTACAGATAAAATGAATAACTGCGCTGGCTAACTGTGTTCAGTAATGATGTTGTACAAAAATCCCCTGAGTGAACCAAGTGGTAAGGAACCAAATACCACTTACTTCATGTAGGTTGCAGGGCAGGAAACAGATCCATCGATTGCCACGTGAGGAGGTGGCTGTGCCGCGGTGGTGAAAACAGAGACACAGCACCAAGGAGGCGTCCCTCCTATGATTGTTGGTGCGGAAGCGTCTCTTTTTTATGTCAGTTGCAATCCGCGAAAATGGCAGAAAACGGATCCGTCTCCGCTCTCACATCGTGTGCCACCGGACCGTTGTTTTGACGGATCTGGCGAAGGATGAAATTTAAAGGAACCGCTGCCTGGAAAAAAAAAAGGAGAGAGAGAGACTCCTTCCAGTCCCTCCCGGAGTTCTTCCTCTCTGTCTCTTCCTCCTTCAGTCTCCTCCTCTGCTGAACTGGCTGCCTTCTGGAACTCTCTCTGCCTTTTTATTCCCCTCCCCGGGAATTCCCCTCTAGAGCCCCCGTAACTCCGCCCACCATGACTATGCGGTTTCCTAGCCTTAAGCTGCTGTTAAGCCCTTTTCACACTGCTCTCTGCCTCCATCTTGTGGCCAAACTTTAGAACTGCACCGTGTCCCTTTCCTGCTGTTCTTGATCTCCCCCTAGTGGCCAAAACCCAGTACTTTACCATCTTTCACTGTCTCTTATATTAGCCTCTATCCGTTGATCTTGTGCACAAGAATCTGAGTTGGTAGTCCACCCATCCATATTTGTTCGTTTTTTTCTGAAGCGATTTTGTATTGCGGTTTCTTTTATAGCTAATTCGTTTTTTATGCCATGAAAATATCTTACCGTCTCGCAGTCATGTTTATCCCATAAAAATGTATCCTTTTTCCTTTGCTTTATTTCTGTTTGGGTCAAGATTAATTTCTTTTCCAGTTTTTTTAAAAAATTGGAATTTTGGTTTTCTGTTAAACCTGAGCGCAATTCAATTTTCACTTTTTCCAGTTGTTCTGTTGACACTGCATATTCTTGTTCATTTCTTGAGGTAACAATGTGTGATAAATTTTGGGAACAATGTAGTTGGATTTCTTTCCATTGTTTTGAAATAATGTATCATGAAATTGTGAGATTTCTTTATATACCCGTTAATCCTCATGGTACGCGTTCACACTCAATGTAAGATTTTAGAGATTTTATAGTCCAAAAAAGTCTTATTTCTTTTTCTGCCAAAAATGAATTTTGGTTTCTAAAGATTTAGTGCTGATGATTTGAAGATCTTCTTCTTTACAGTTGCAGTCTGAAAAATACTCTCCCGTTTCCTCACGCCCTGCCATTAGTCATTTTGTATCAGCTGTTGGTTTGGTGGGATCCATTATTTCATCTGTTTCCATGAAATTGGTAGACAAGGGAGACCAACTCTGTGCAAATTCGTGTGACAAGTAAAGTAATCCAAACAGAGAAAAGATTCTGAGAAAGGTCAGGAATCAGTCCAGAACTACATGGGAGGACCTGGTGAATGACCTGAAAAAAGCTGGGACCACAGTCTCAAACATTACCCGTAGAAAAACACCAAATCATCATGGATTAAAATCTTGCAGGGCACACAAGGTCCTCCTGCTCACGCCTGCACATGTCCAGGCCTGTTTGAAGTTTGCCAATGACAAGCTAGATGATCCAGAGGAGGCATGGGAGAAGGTCATGTGGTCAGATGAGACCAAAATATAACTTTTTGGTATCAACTCCACTCGCCGTGTTTAGGGGTGAAGGATTAGTACAACACTAAGAACACCTTTCCAACCATAAGCATGGTGGGGAAAAATCCTACTTTGGGGGTACTTTTCTGCAAAGAGGACAGGACGACTGCACTTCATTGTAGGGAGGATGGATGCGGATATATATCATGACATTTTGGCCAACAACCTCCTTCCCTCAGTAAGAGCATTGAAGATGGGTCATGGCTGGGTCTTCCAGCATGACAATAACACAAAATACACAGCCAGGGCAACTAAGGAATGGTTCCATTTGAAGCATTTCAAGGTACTGGAGTGGCCTAGCTCAATAGAAAATCTTTGGAGAGAGCTGAAACTCAATGTTGTCCAGCGCAGCACTGAAATTTGAAAGATCAGTATAAGATCTGTATGGAGGAGTGGGTCAAAATCCCTTCTGCAGTATGTGCAAACTTGGTCATGATCTACAGGAAATGTCTGCCCTCTGTAAATCCAAACAAAGGTTCCTGTACCAAATATGAAGTTCTGTTTTTCTATTGTATCAAAAACTAAATTAAGTAAAAATCATACAATGTGCTTTTCTGGATTTTTTTTTTAAGATTCTGTCTCGCACAGTTGAATTATACCTATGATAAAAATTACAGATCTAGCCTTTCTTGCAGGTGGGAAAACGTTCAAACTTGGCAGTCTATCAAATACTTATTTTCCCACTGTATGTGACTGAAATGTAGGTGGCTGGACACCTTTGTTACCTTATTTACCAGCAGATAAGCCCTAAATTTAGAGATTAATATCATAATCCAATATGATATTTTCCCTTTTAAATAGTTGTCCACTACTTCAATTTTGATAGCCAATCAGATTGCTTGGGGATCCAAATATGGTACCCCCACCGTTCAGCTGTTCTTAGAGAATTGGATCTCATCTGCAGTTCTTAGGAGGAGATACTGAGGAGAAATGTGCAGTACATTCACTCACCACAATAACTTCTAACTAATGATCATTGGCATTGCCAGTTGTCAGACCCCTACTGAGATATTGATAACCTATTTTAAGAGTTGGTCATCAGTTTCATATACCCTAATAACCCCTTTTAAAAAAACAACTGTAAAAACTAACAGAACTAAAAATGCATGAAAAAAGTTATTCTACAAAACACAAAAATATCCCTTTGTGTAAGGGAATCATAACACTGATGATTCAGTAGCTTTACATTCACATTCATATTATATATGTGTAAGGAGCCTAACAAATGAGAGATTTCCAAAGTTTGAGGCCTAATAGAGTGTCGGCAAGCAGGTCCTGCCATCTGCTGGTCACATGATGCAGTACAAGATATATAACTGCATCAATAGGAACTGTAGAGTAAAGTACACTTTTCCTGAGTGGAAGAGATTGAAGGAGACACCAAGTCAGGTGACAGCTGTGGCACTGTTATTAATTCTAAAAGGCCCAGGAGGGGAGAGAAAGGGAGGAGTCGGTGTTTGGACTCGTGGTAGGATAGATGTGCGGTGAAGTGGATTTGGCTTATAGCTGTCATTACGAATAACCAGATCTAAGCGAAGAACCGAGTGACCAAAACAGAGGCCAGAACTGAGTAACCTGAGCTGAGTGTACAGTACCAGAGAAGATGGAGATGTCTATGCCACAGAAGAAGGATGTTCGTGAAGAAGGATGTTCGTGAAAATATTATGTGAAAATGTTATCAGCCATGAAAAAGGTCATGGCAATGATGTCAATGATGCCACATAAAATGCAAAAAAATTGGAAACTATTATAAATTAGAATAAACAATACTGTAAATCATACAATAAACAATGTAAATCACCCAAAGCATCCTAAGGGGCAATCAGCAAAATGTCACAAAAAGGTACAGCGATATAACTACTGTAGTGTACCAATAACAGAAAATACAGGTGAAAACCCCACGTGGATCGCCACTGAAATATGGCTTCCTCAGGGTCAAAAAGTGTAAGGGATAAGGCATAATACAACATATATGTGTGTGTGTGTGTGTGTGTGTATATATGTGTGTATATATGTGTATATATATATATATATATATATATACACACACATAAATGTAAGGCAGATTATTACATTCTAATCAATGTGTGCATAAAAGCTGATTGAGTTTCTGGGAACCAGGCAGACTCTTGCATCTTTCATCCAGCCGACTGTTGTTTCTAGATTGTGAGTCATGGGGAAAGCAAAAGAATTCTCAATAGATCTATGGGAAAATTTAGTTGAACTGTATAAAAAAAATGGATACAAAAAGATAACCATGGATTTGATAATGCCAGTCCGCAGCGTTGAAACTGTGATTTAACAAATGGAAAATCATGGGTAGGGATGAGCGAGCATACTCGTGAGGATTCTGTACTCGGCGAGTAATGCATTACTCGCGGTACTCGAATCCTCGTGAGTATTTCACTACTCGCCTCGCAATATTTGCAACAGCCCGCACAATCCCCGCATAGCCCTGCACAGTCCGGCACAGCACGGCACAGTCCCCGCACAGCCCAGCACGGCCCACCACAGTCCCGCACAGTCCCCGCACAGCACGGCACAGTCCCCGCACAGCCCAGCACGGCCCAGCACAGTCCCACACAGTACCTGCAAAGCCATGCACAGGCCTGCACAGCACAGCACAGTCTTTGCACAGCCTGGCACAGGCCAGCACAGTCCCACACAGCCTGGCACAGTTCCCGCACAGGCCAGCACAGTCCCGCATAGCATGGCACAGACCCTGCACAGGCCAGCACAGCCCCGCATAGCCTGGCACAGTCTTCGCACAGTCCTCGCCCAGTCTATCACAGTCCCCGCCCGTTAATCACATTTCGCATTATCTTACATTGGACTCGTTATGAGTACCCGAGTATTACGAGTACCTCGTAACGAGTACAGCGAGACCGAATACTACAGTACTCGCTCATCCCTAATCATGGGCTCTGTAAAAACAAAACCATGGTCAGGTAGACAAACAAAAATTACTATGCAAATGCCACAAAGTATCTCACCTACAATATGCAAAACAACAGCACAGAGACAGGCCTCAAAACTTCTGGAGCAAGGTAATTTGGAGTGATGAGACCAAAATTGAACTTTTTGGCCACAACCATAAACGTTGCATTTGGAGAGAGGTCAAAAAAGGTCTATGATGAAAAGAACACCATTCCTACTGTAAAGTATGGAGGTGGATCACTGATGTTTTGGGGATGAGCTACAAAGGCAAAGGAAACTTGGTCAAAGTTGAAGGAAAGATGATAGCAGCACATTATCAGCAAATACTGGAGACAAATTTGCAATCATCAGCCTGGAAGCTGCACATGGGACGTATTTGGACGTTCCAACATGACAACAATCCAAAACACAAGGCCAAGTCGACCTGTCATTGGCTACAGCAGAACAAAGTGAAGGTTCTGGAGTGGCCATCTCAGTCTCCTGACCTCAATATCATTGAGCCACTTTGGGGAGTTCATGCTAGACAGCCTAGGAATTGGAACTGGAGGATTTTTTGCCAAGAAGAGTGGGCAGCTTTACCATCTGAGAAAATAAAGATCCTCATCCACAACTACCACAAAAGACTTCAAGCTGTCATTGATGTTAGAGGGGGCAATACACGGTATTAAGAAATGGGGTATGTGAACTTTTGATTGGGGTCATTTGGATGTTTTGGGTTTTCATTATAATTTAAAAAGAGAAAACACAGTAGTTTGACAATAAATGTCTTCACCCAACCACTAACATTTTGGTGTTATCATTCATATTGTCTGTAAAAAGGCCAAGAAAGCAAGAATTCTGCCAGAGTATGTAAACTTTTGAGCACAACTGTGTGTGTGTTGTGGTAGAGTAAAGGGTGTTTTACTGGATGGGAGATACATTTCTCCCAGCAGGTTAACGTTTGGCCGGGATTTTCCCTAAAGACAAGGACCTGCGATGATGTCATGGTGATGTGATCAGCCCATGTGATGTTTACCTCAGGAGGGGTTATGGGCTATGTAATGGAGGTTGGTGTTTGGCACATGGTGAGTGTGTGTCTGGAAGTTACAGGAACTTGGCTGGACTTAGTCTGAACTTGAATAAAGGATCCCCATGCTGCAGGACTATAGCAGCAAGACTCTCAACAACCCTGGGAATAGCACCTGGCGGATGCCGCGGACCTGGCAGCCTCTTAGTTAAGCCCGTCCTGTGCAAGGGGTGAGTCTGGGACTAGTGGTTCTCCAAGCTGGAGTATATTTATGCTTTTCCTTACTTTCTGTTAATCTGCTGTTTGCAACGTGACATTAAACCACTGAAATTGGACTTTAAGCCTGTGTGTTGCCTATAAAAAGCAATTTTTCATTCAATCCACGAGGGGCCTAGCTTGCAAATCATGAATCCATTTGGACTAATGGCGCAAAAGTTTGTTAGTGATATCGCCATCCCTAATATTAGTATCCACCATGTTCATACCCTTGAAGAACCAAAGTTATAATCAAGAAAATGAGCAGCAATAGAAGTGAGGGTTTTACCTTTTTCTCAATCCTTTCTGGCCATCGTGATGGTGGAAAGATGTTGCTGCATTCTTCTTCTGAGCTCTTCGCTGGTAGGACAGCTACATACAATGGCATACACATCATTGCAAGAACAGCAATTAAAGTATTTCTAGATAGAATCTGTGAAAGAAAAATTGAAAGAGAAACACTTTCACTTGCTATTATGAATGGACAAACTGGGCCCCCACACGGAAATGTCGCCAACAATCTTACACTTCTGTTCAGGTTCTGCATGGGCTGTTCTCTTTTTGCCACTAATTTATGATATGAAGAAATGAATGGAAACAGTTGAGTTTCATTAAGCAAGATTCCCCAGTTTTAGTCAAAATCTGACAAATGTCTTTCCGCTGATTGTTATAAGAGGTAATTAGATTTATTGTTTGTGATGTTACACGAGTTCATGATTCAAGAATTTCTTGTCACTATGGTATGCATTCTGAAATGCTTGTGAAACAATCTTGCATGGATACCAAGTAGTAAGTGGTCTAGTGGTGAGACCATGTGTTTGAATACGAAAATCACTCACTGTGCTGCAATTTCTTCTGATGTGCAAAAATTGTCATTTAGGGATGCCATTCTAAAGATGGGTTTATGGAAACTAAGATAATACAACAAACTGTTGGTGGCTGCTGACTCGCAAAATAAAATCGTTTTGATGCAGGATCCTTCAAGGTAATTCTGTGCCACTTTAAGAACTGCAACTAAAGATGGGTGAACCTGAACAGTAAAGCTTGGAGTACGTACTGAACAAGGAGTTTTCCAGGAAGTCCGTGTTACTGTTCAGGTCCAGCATCCCAAATATCAGATGTTTCCTAAGCGAGGAACACCAGCGGCTATGATCGGCGGTAAGATTAATACCACCGGTCAGAGAGCTGCAGTTACCATGCTGTCAGATGACAGTGAGCCAACAGCTGTGACTGGCGGTAAAATGTTTAGAAATAGAAATGACGTGTAGTCTCTATTTTTGCGCAGTCAAAACTAAAAGCTGTGGGATGCAACCCTTAGCTGTCAGCTTTATGGCTGGTTATCAAGACTAGAGTGGTCCCCATGGTTTTTTTAAAATTATTTAAATAAATAATTTAAAAAAATGATGTGGGGTCCCCCCCATTTTTTGACAACCATTCAAGCTAAAGCAGACAGCTGGGGCTAGTATTCCCAGGCTTCAATTCCATGTCAACTACTCAGATTTAGCCCTTAGCACGGGAAGACATATCTTTCATTGGCAAATACTAAATGCTCAGAGCCAGTATATATAGAGGGAGTAAAAGATAAGCAGTTGCAGCTGAGAACAATCAGGCTGTATGGTCTCAGTCAGCATGGGGATCTCAATGAGATCACGGTGCTCACAGTGATCTCATTGAGATCACCGCAATTCATCGTCCCGGCTCACAGTGCAGTGTCGGTGGGAACACAGCCTCAGTGACCACTGGTAATCTCGATGATGTCACCGCTAGCCACTGAAGCTGCCCTCACAGCACCTCATTCTCCCATGGTTTTCATTCTGGATGGTCATATCATGGCACCGTTCAGGTTGTAAATCAAATATCGCAGACATGCGTTATGGCTTGGAACAATATTGCTAATCTTCACTTTGGACAGGTTAAGAAATAAAGTTGTTTATTATTTTTCTTCTTTTACAGGGGACAGTGGCTTCAATGGCATGAGCTTAAGGTGAGCATCATGGCTGTTTATAATTATTTTCTGTTTTTTATAGGGGACAAGGGCTTCAATGGAATGGGCGTAAAGTGAGTATAACTGTCCTTTTTTACCTATATTTCAAGTACAGGAGTCAGTATCTTTATTTCAAATAAAGGATTTCATTCTGGCTGTGTCTTTTTTACAGTCTATCTGTGGGGATAGTAATAGATAGGTGTCTTATAGCTGCCTCTCCATTATTAACCTGTGAGCCTGATGTCAGCGGCCATAAAATATCTGACCTCAACCCCACAAATATTACCCTACTTGTCACCATGCCAGGTCAAGTGGGAAGATAGACAGCTGCAAGATGCTATTTTTAGGCTGGAGGGGCCATATCACTATTAACTTCAGTCACATAATGAGGTCATGGCCAATAATGAAGTACTCCACTGCCACACAATTTGGTGGACTTTGGTCATACAGTCATATGTTAAAGTTTGGGCACCACTATTAATGTTAACCTTTTTTCTTTATAACAAATTTTGGTTTTTGCAACAGCTATTTCAGTTTCATATATCTAATAACTGAAGGACTCAGTTATATTTCAGGATTCAAATGAGGTTTATTGTACTAACAGAAAATGTGCAATCTGCATTTAAACAAAATTTGACCGGTGCAAAAGTATGGGCACCTCAACATAAAAGTGACATTAATATTTCGTAGATCCTCCTCTTGCAAAAATAACAGCCTCTAGTCGCTTCCTGTAGCTATTAATGAGTTCCTGGATCCTGGATGAAGGTATTTGTGACCATTCCTGTTTACAAAACAATTCCAGTTCAGTTAAGTTTGATGGTCGCCGAGCATGGACAGCCCGCTTCAAATCATCCCACAGATGTTCAATGATATTCAGGTCTGGGGACTGGGATGGCCATTCCAGAACATTGTAATTGTTCCTCTGCATGAATGCCTGAGTAGATTTGGAGCGGTGTTTTGGATCATTGTCTTGCTGAAATATCCATCCCCTGCGTAACTTCAACTTCGTCACTGATTCTTGCACATTATTGTCAAGAATCTGCTGATACTGTGTTGAATCCATGCGACCCTCAACTTTAACAAGATTCCCGGTGCCGGCATTGGCCACACAGCCCCAAAGCATGAAGGAACCTCCACCAAATTTTACTGTGGGTAGCAAGTGTTTTTCTTGGAATGCTGTGTTTTATAGCCTCCATACAGAACGCCTTTTTGTATGACCAAGCAACTCAATCTTTGTTTCATCAGTCCACAGGACCTTCTTCCAAAATGTAACTGGCTTGTCCAAATGTGCTTTTGCATAACTCAGGCGACTCTGTTTGTGGCGTGCTTGCAGAAATGGCTTCGTTCGCATCACTCTCCCATACAGCTTCTCCTTGTGCAAAGTGCGCTGTATTGTTGACCAATGCACAGTGACACCATCTGCAGCAAGACGATGCTGCAGGTCTTTGGAGGTGGTCTGTGGATTGTCCTTGACTGTTCTCACCATTCTTCTTCTCTGCCTTTCTGATATTTTTCTTGGCCTGCCACTTCTGGGCTTAACAAGAACTGTACCTGTGTTCTTCCATTTCCTTACTATGTTCCTCACAGTGGAAACTGATAGGTTAAATCTCTGAGACAACTTTTTGTATCCTTCCCCTGAAAAGCTGTGTTGAATAATCTTTGTTTTCAGATCATTTGAGAGTTGTTTTGAGGAGCCCATGATGCCACTCTTCATAGGAGAATCAAATAGGAGAACTACTTGCAAGTGGCCACCTTAAATACCTTTTCTCATGATTTGATACACCTGGCTATGAAGTTCAAAGCTCAATGAGGTTACAAAACCAATTTAGTGCTTCAGGAAGTCAGTAAAAAGTAGTTAGGAGTGTTCAAATCAAGAAAATGATAAGGGTGCCCATACTTTTGCACCGGTCACATTTTGTTTAAATGCAGATTGCACATTTTCTGTTAGTACAATAAACCTCATTTGAATCCAGAAATATAACTGAGTCCATCAGTTATTAGATATATGAAACTGAAATAGCTGTTGCAAAAACCAAAATTGTTATAAAGAAAAAAGATTAACATTAATAGGGGTGCTCAAACTTTAACATATGACTATATGTTACATAATGATAGTTACATTTTAATATAAGATCCCATCTATGTATCTGCCTTGTTCTAACTTCCTTCAAGTAAATTTTTGAAGTTGCATATTCTAGCATGTGAAGCTGTCTAATGTACAGAAGCGTCTGACATCTTTTACAGAGCAATGCAAAATGTTGCTTTGGAAATAATCACCAATAACATAATAGCATTGTCTAATTTTCTTTTGTTTGGAGAAATTGTGAACTTGTGTTTTCCTATTTAGATGTATTTCCTCATTTTGTGTGTTGCTTAATAGCATGGCTCAGTCAGAATGCTTCTAATGGAAGCCAGCAGTGGATCCTGAATAAATGTTTTTTATTAGAATGTACTTTAGATAGATTGTGTCCAGCTGGCTGTTTGCCTCCTAGTTCTGGATACATTTTGAACCAAATAAAAAGTATTTTACAGGAAAACATTAAGTATACCCTTTAAGAAAACTGTATATGCCTGGCTTGATAAAAGTTCACCTAAGATTCAGAATTTTTTCATGTATGAATAGTTAATGATAAAATTTGTAAAACTATCGCAGTAGACAAGTCTATAACATATCCAACTGTTTTTTTGGCCTTTTTATAATTGTCAGATGGTGCTGTAAAAAACACCATTCATTCACTTTCCACATGTCCTGGATTGACTGGAATTCATAGCTCAGTCTTTTTCCCTAGGACAGTATTTGTAATTTCAACATCTTTCAGCACGGAAATTGTCTAGGCTAGAGACAACTATGACAAGGAAAATGTAGTTTTCAATTTATATGTAAAGTAAAATGAATATAACCATTAGCTAGGGAGACCAACTTAAATGAGGCAACTTCCTTATATAACATATATAATTAGAGATTAACAAATCTTTTGAACTTTCAGTTTGCCAGCTTTGTAGAATATTTACCAAAAATTCCATATGAGGTGAATTGATTTGCCATGCATCCAAAGTACTGCTAATCAGAAAAGAAGAGTGTAACCCTCTGAGGTCTCCTAGCCCCTTCAAGCTGTTTCATGCAAACATAGCCTTAGTAATATTCATGGGACCTCAACATATATCATTTTGGGTAAACTGATGGTAAAAAGTTACCGACAGTCTGCTTAATGACAAAAAGCATAGACAGACTTTTTATGCTTACTAAAATGAAAAATGCGTTAAATATTTTCCCTTTTGAAAAGAAGATGACTACATTTCCAGTGTTTAAATACAAAAAAAGCCTTAAAGCCTTGGATATTTTGCAAGTGCTGGTCCAAAAATTATCACTGTTTTGGGAGTAGCAACAGGTTTGCTGTTTGTTAATGAACAATGTGTATCTTTTTAACAAGTCGTCCAAAGATTATCCCCATGAGATCAGCAATAGGTTTGCTATTTTTACATAAGTATGTAAATTGAAGAAGCAATGACATTTTAATAAGAATCGGTTCAAATGCTATCCTTTTTGTTGTATCAGCAATACATTTTCAGATTAGGAAATTAAAATCATTTGTTCACACAAATTACTTTTAAGGAACTTTCAGCTCCCCTCGACTTTTTCATTGGTACCGATGTGTATCATAACTGTTGGATATTCCAAAGCCTAACCTATCAGTTTGTTTATCCAATCCGTAGTATGTTATAATCAAAGGACCCTGTAAACAACACACTGCTCGAAATTCTCTGTCTCATCAGCAGATGACCTTGTCTACCCAACATATTATAGCATCCCCCACCATCACCATCTGTCTGGTCTTTGATGTACACCTATTTCCCTCCTTTCTAGAGAAGCCAAGCGAGCGCTCCGAAGCATAATATGGCCGACAGCCATCTTATGTGTACGACCAGCCTTACTTCGCTGAGTAAGCATTGTTAGAGCCTCTGGTACATTGCAAACATATTAGTCCTTTAGACCTAACCACATATGTCTCACTCCGTACTAAACTATATAGATCAAAAGCCAAACAAAACAAATTGATGGCACAAGGAGTGTAAATACAAAAATCACAAAATTTTATTTCACAAAAAATTGATACATAAAATCAAGTCAGACTACACATAAGATGCCTCAAAACCTGAACTAAACAGAAGCATACAGCGAGATAAAACACACCAACTTGCAATATTTAATATATAACCGTTAAAACTGAACCCTTCCTCAGCCCTCAATCTACTAAAACTCTTGTACATGCCCTCATCATCTCCCGCCTTGACTACTGGAACACTCTCCTCTGTGGTCTCCCTGCTAACTCTCTTGCACCACTCCAGTCTGTCCTCAATTCTGCTGCCTGACTAATCCACCTCTCTCCTCGCTACTCCCCTGTCTCTCCCCTCTGCAAATCCCTCCACTGGCTCCCAATTCCCCAACAAATCCAGTTCAAACTACTAACACTGACCTACAAAGCCATCCACAACCTTTCCCCTCCCTATATCTCTGAACTAATCTCCCAATATCTTCCCTCACGTAATCTTCGATGCTCCCAAGACTGCCTACTCTCCTCCACACTTAATCGTTCCTCATACAACCGCCTCCAAGATTTCTCCCGAATATCCCCTATCCTCTGGAATTCCATGCCTCAACACGTCTGATTTTCCACCACCCTCGGAGCCTTCAAACGGAAACTGAAAACCCATCTTTTCTGGAAAGCTTACAGCCTGCAATAACCATTCTGCCGCCTCACCACCACCTGAGCTGCCGCCTTATCACAAGAGCTGCTGCACCCCCGATCTTCTGTCTCTTCCCCACTATCCCGCAGAATGTAAGTCTGCAAGGACAGGGTCCTCTCCCCTCTGTACCAGTCTGTCATTGTAAATTTGATAACTGTTAACGATATCTATAACTTTGTATGTAACCCCCTTCTCATGTACAGCACCATGGAATTAATGGCGCTATATACAGTGGGGAAAAAAAGTATTTAGTCAGTCAGCAATAGTGCAAGTTCCACCACTTAAAAAGATGAGAGGCGTCTGTAATTTACATCATAGGTAGACCTCAACTATGGGAGACAAACTGAGAAAAAAAAATCCAGAAAATCACATTGTCTGTTTTTTTTTCATTTTATTTGCATATTATGGTGGAAAATAAGTATTTGGTCAGAAACAAGCAATCAAGATTTCTGGCTCTCACAGACCTGTAACTTCTTCTTTAAGAGTCTCCTCTTTCCTCCACTCATTACCTGTAGTAATGGCACCTGTTTAAACTTGTTATCAGTATAAAAAGACACCTGTGCACACCCTCAAACAGTCTGACTCCAAACTCCACTATGGTGAAGACCAAAGAGCTGTCAAAGGACACCAGAAACAAAATTGTAGCCCTGCACCAGGCTGGGAAGACTTAATCTGCAATAGCCAACCAGCTTGGAGTGAAGAAATCAACTGTGGGAGCAATAATTAGAAAATAGAAGACATACAAGACCACTGATAATCTCCCTCGATCTGGTGCTCCACGCAAAATCCCACCCCGTGGGGTCAGAATGATCACAAGAACGGTGAGCAAAAATCCCAGAACCACGCGGGGGGACCTAGTGAATGAACTGCAGAGAGCTGGGTCCAATGTAACAAGGCCTACCATAAGTAACACACTACGCCACCATGGACTCAGATCCTGCAGTGCCAGACGTGTCCCACTGCTTAAGCCTGTACATGTCTGGGCCCGTCTGAAGTTTGCTAGAGAGCATTTGGATGATCCAGAGGAGTTTTGGGAGAATGTCCTATGGTCTGATGAAACCAAACTGGAACTGTTTGGTAGAAACACAACTTGTCGTGTTTGGAGGAAAAAGAATACTGAGTTGCATCCATCAAACACCATACCTACTGTAAAGCATGGTGGTGGAAACATCATGCTTTGGGGCTGTTTCTCTGCAAAGGGGCCAGGACAACTGATCCGGGTACATGAAAGAATGAATGGGGCCATGTATCATGAGATTTTGAGTGCAAACCTCCTTCCATCAGCAAGGGCATTGAAGATGAAATGTGGCTGGGTCTTTCAACATGACAATGATCCAAAGCACACCGCCAGGGCAACGAAGGAGTGGCTTCGTAAGAAGCATTTCAAGGTCCTGGAGTGGCCTAGCCAGTCTCCAGATCTCAACCCTATAGAAAACCTTTGGAGGGAGTTGAAAGTCTGTGTTGCCAAGCGAAAAGCCAAAAACATCACTGCTCTAGAGGAGATCTGCATGGAGGAATGGGCCAACATACCAACAACAGTGTGTGGAAACCTTGTGAAGACTTACAGAAAACGTTTGACCTCTGTCATTGCCAACAAAGGATATATCACAAAGTATTGAGATGAAATTTTGTTTCTGACCAAATACTTATTTTCCACCATAATATGCAAATAAAATGAAAAAAAAAACAGACAATGTGATTTTCTGGATTTTTTTTTCTCAGTTTGTCTCCCATAGTTGAGGTCTACCTATGATGTAAATTACAGACGCCTCTCATCTTTTTAAGTGGTGGAACTTGCACTATTGCTGACTGACTAAATACTTTTTTTCCCCACTGTACATAGATAATAATAACTAAACAGAAGCATACAATGAGATAAAACACACCAACTTGCAATAGTTAATAAATAACTGTTATATGGTACCTCAAAATAGACTCACAAAACCATGCCACTATTTATATTCCGGCTAGATGACTCAATACATAAATACTCATTGAGGCGGATTGCTGAGCCAAAAAAGGGAAACCATGAACAAGTGTCTATAAACAAATAATACCTGCAGTGTGTGTCTCAGCTGCTGCTACGGCCCACCCCAATTAGCTAGCAAGCTGTAAGTGCAGTAATTAGTTCATTAACACTGGGAAATCTGACATTTTTGTTTTTATTTTTTCCTTAACCCCTTCACGACCTTTGACGCCACATAGGCGTCATGAAAAGTCGTGCCAAAATGACCCATGATGCCTATGTGGGGTCATGACTTTAAAGCCCCCCTGCGGGTCGGGTGACCGGGGTCACTGAAAGGTCACCTGACCCGCAGATACAGGGGGCTTTGTTCTTCACCACAGGGGGCGTGGCTTCACCCCCACATGGCTACGATCGCTCTGATTGGCTGTTAAAAGTGAAACAGCCAATCAGAACGATAGTAATATTTCATCAATGAAAATTGATGAAATATTACAATCCAGCCATGGCCGATGCTGCAGTAGCATCGGACATGGCTGGAGACCGTGATCCAACCCCCCCACCACTCACGGGGCCAATCAGCCCCCTATACCGACTGACGGCGGCAATGTGCCGCCGCCGTCATCATCTGCTCCCCTCCCCCTTCTCAAGGCTCCCCCACCTTCCGACCCCCCTCACCCCCCCGATAACTCAGATGTCTCTCTCCTGCTCCCGGTGTCCTGCTTCATGGGTGCCACCATCTTGGAAAACGGCAGGCGCATGCGCAGTGCACCCGCCGGCTGCAGATTCATTCATTCTATTTTGATCATTGTGATAGTTTATTACAGTTATCAAAATAGAATGAAAAGTAAATAAACCCCCCGTTTATCACCCCCATAGGTAGGAACAACTAATAAAATAAAGAAATTATTTTTAGTTTTATTTTTCCATTAGGGTTAGGTTGGAAAGAGGGTTAGGGCTAGGGTTAGGGCTAGGGTTAGGGTTGGAATTAGGGTTAGGGTTGGAATTAGGGTTAGGGTGGAATTAGGGTTAGAGAGGAATTAGGGTTAGGGTTGGAATTAGGGTTAGGGTTAGAACTAGGTTTAGGTTGAAATTAGGGTTAGGGTTGGAATTAGGGTTAGGGTTGGAATTAGGGTTAGGGATAGGGTTAGGGGTGTGTTGGGGTTAGGGTTATGGTTAGGGTTGGGATTAGGATTAGGGATGTGTTGGGGTTAGGGCTGTGGTTAGGGGTGGGTTGGGGTTAGGGTTAGAGTTAGAATTGAGGGGTTTAGGCACATCAGGGGGTCTCCAAACGCGACATGGTGCAACCATTGATTCCAGCCAATTTTGCGTTCAAAAAGTCAAACGGTGCTCCCTCCCGTCCAAGCCCCGAAGTGTGCCCAAACAGTGGTTTACCCCAACATATGGGGTATCAGCATACTCAGGAAAAATTGCACAACAACTTTGGAGGTCTAATTTCTCCTGTTACCCTTGGGAAAATAAAAAATTGGGGGCTAAAAAATGATTTTTTTATTTTCACGTCTCTGCGTTATAAACTTCTGTGAAGCACTTGGGGGTTCAAAGTGCTCACCAGACATCTAGATAAGTTCCTTTGAAGGTCTAGTTTCCAAAATGGGGCCACTTGTGGGGGGTTTCTACTGTTTAGGCACATCAGGGGCTCTGCTAAGGTAACGACGACCGCAGACCTTTCCATCAAAATCTGCATTTCAAAACGTCACTACTTCCATTCTCAGCCCTAACGTGCGCCCAAACAATGGTTCCCCCCACATATGGGGTATCAGCATACTCAGGACAAACTGGACAACAACTTTTGGGGTCCAATTTCTCCTGTTATCCTTGTGAAAATAAAAATTTGCGAGCTAAAAAATAATTTTTGAGGAAAAAAAATTATTTTTTATTCTCACAGCTTTGCGTTATAAACTTCTGTGAAGCACTTGGGGGTTCAAGGTGCTCACCACACCTATATAAGTTCCCTGGGGGGTCTAGTTTCCAAAATGGGGTCACTTGTGGGGGGTTCCACAGTTTAGGTACATCAGGGGCTCTGCAAATGTAACATGACACCCGCACACCATTCCATCAAAGTCAGCAATTTATAATGTCACTACTTCCATTCCGAGCCCCGACGTGTGCCCAAACAGTGGTCCCCACCCACATATGGGGTACCATCGTGCTCAGGACAAACTGGACAACAACTTTTGGGGTCCAGTTTCTCCTGGTACCCTTGTGAAAATAAAAAATTGCGCACTAAAAATTTTTTTGAGGAAAAAAAATATTTTTTATATTCATGGCACTGTGTTATAATCGTTTGTGAAGCACTTGGGGGTTCAGAGTGCTCACTATGCATCTAAATAAGTTCCATAAGGGGTCTAGTTTCCAAAATGGGGTCATTTGTGGGGGTGCTCCAATGTTTAGGCACACAGGGGCTCTCCAAACACAACATGGTGTCCGCTAACGATTAGAGGTAATTTTCATTTCAAAAAGTCAAATGGCACTCCTTCCCTTCTGAGCCCTTCCATGCGCCCAAACATTGGTTCTTCCCCACATATGGGGTATCGATGTACTCAGAACAAATTGCACAACAACTTTTGTGGTCCAATTTCTCCTGTTACCCTTGTGAAAATAAAAAATGGCATGCTAAAAAATCATTTTTAAGAAAAAAATTATTTTTTATTTTCACTGCTCTGCGTTATAAACTTCTGTGAAGCACCTGGGGGTTCAAAGTGCTCACCTCACATCTAGATAAGTTCCATAAGGGGTCTAGTTTCCAAAATTGTGTTACTTGTGGGGGGATTTCATTGTTTAGGCACACAGGGGGTCTCCAAACGCGACATGGTGTCCGATAACGATTGGAGCTAATTTTGCATTCAAAAAGTCAATTAGCGCTCCTTCCCTTCCGGACCCTGCCGTGTGCCCAAACAGTGGTTTATGACCACATATGAGGTATAGGTGTACTCAGGAGAAATTGTCCAACAAATTTCTGCATCCATTTTGTCCTGTTGCCCATGTGAAAATGAAAAAACCGAGGCTAAAAGAAAATTTTTGTGAAAAAAAGTACTTTTTTTTTACCGATCAATTTGTGAAGCACCTGGGGGGTTCAAAGTGATCATTATGCATGTAGATAAGTTCCTTGGGGGGACTAGTTTCCAAAATGGGGTCACTTGTGGGGGAGCTCCAATGTTTTGGCACACAGGGCCTCTCCAAACGTGACATGGCAACCGCTAAATATTCCAGCATGTTTTCCATTCAAAAAGTCAAATGGCGCTCCTTCCCTTCTGAGCCCTGCCATGTACCCAAACAGTGGTTTATGACCACATATGAGGTATCTGTGTACTCAGGAGAAATTACCCAACAAATTTTAGGATCCATTTATCCTGTTGCCCATGTGAAAATGAAAAAATTGATGCTAAGAGAAAATTTTTGTTGTAAAAATTAAAATGTCCATTTTTTCTTTCCACGTTGCTTTAGTTCCTGTGAAACACCTGAAGGGTTAATAATCTTCTTGAATGTAGTTTAGAGTAGCTTGAGGGGCGCAGTTTTTAGAATGGTGTCACTTTTGGGTATTTTCTGCCATATAGACCCCTCAAAGTGACTTCAGATGTGAGGTGGTCCCTAAAAATATTGATTTTTGTAAATTTTTGTTGTAAAAATGAGAAATCGCTGGTCAAATTTTAACCCTTATAACTTCCTAACAAAAAAAAAATTGTTTCCAAAATTGTGCTGATGTAAAGAAGACATGTGGGAAATGTTATTTAGTAACCACTTTGTTTCACATAACTCTCTGGTTTAACAGAATAAAAATTCAAAATTTGAAAATTGCGAAATTTTCTAACTTTTTGCCAAATTTCTGATTTTTTCACAAATAAACGCAAAAATTATCGACCTAAATTTACCACTAACATGAAGCCCAATATGTCACAAAAAAACATTCTCAGAATCGCTAGGATCTGTTGAAGCATTCAAGAGTTATTACCTCATAAAGGGACACTGGTCAGAATTGCAAAAAATGGCCAGGTCATTAAGGTCAAAATAGTCTGGGTCATGAAGGGGTTAATGAGAAACTTTAATCATTACACATATAAACAGTCAGACAAAATCCAAAGCAAGCAAACCAACTGCTCAATTACAACAGACTATGATGTTGTTTTAAACTACACATATATCTGCTTTCTTGTACTTAATTGCAGTCCTTGCGCCACTCACTCCTCTGTTTGTTGCTAACCACCTTCCAAAAAGTATATTTTTTTAACCAAATACTCTCTAAATATTCTGCAAGTTTAACATTACAATCAGCTAGCCTAATGGACATCTCAGACATGGATGTTTCAGACCTCTTAAGCACCTTAAAATATTCAACAACCTTTGGGAGTAGACTTCACAAAGGTCACAATTAACCACCTTTGTACCATTTGATATCCGATGGGGACTTTATGGTTGGGTGAACCAAAAGTTTTGTAGAACAATAGAAGTTTTATAAAACTGCACCATGTAAAGCAATAGTAAAGAAATGGATCACAGAGGAGGCACTATCTGGCAGATTATTCCAAGACAATCTTTTCATAATGGATAAGGTTTAACCAACTTAAGAGCCAAAGGTTAAAACATTTTTCATGGAGTCATCTCCACTAGTGATGAGTTAACGTGCTCACCACTACTCGTTACACACCCGAGTATCACGGTACTCGGTGTACTCGGCGAGCACCGAACATTTCCGGGATTACTCGACGCTCCACCCAGCATTTTTGGCGGTCTTTAGAGACCAAATCACCATGCAGGGATTATCTGCCAGGCGCTGATACACCACAGCCATTTTTGTTGTTTTCTTGCAGTGATTGGCCGGCCGCACAGCATCATCAGGGGTATAAGAGACCAGACGCCTCCCTGCTCAGCGCATTCAGCTCCGGATTTAGTAGTATAGGGAGAGCTGCTGCCGAGATAGGGTCAGATTTGGGGATTTATTAGTCAGTGTTGGGTCTACCATCCTAAAGTACTCAAATCCAGCTAAACCAACAGTCCTTCTAAGGACTAATTCCGGAGTATATGTTGCAGTGTTGGGTAGGCAGGGGATTGTACTTCGCTCTATACATATCAGTGCAAGGCCTGCAGGCAGTGTATGTGTGTATATAGATATCATTGCATACATCAAGAGGGACCATTCTCTGCTGCTGCTACCTATAGGATATATTGAACGTATTTACCTAGCTCCAGGTCTAATTGGATAGGAAATTTTTTTTTTGCCAGCTTATTTTATTGCAAAGAAATCCAGAGCCCTTTTTTTTCTCCATTTGCTTTTCGACACTGCACAATACAGCCAGATCCTTTTCCTAGCACAGCGTGAAAATATAGCAATTTTAAAGGGGTCCCAAAAATCACTTTTGAGTGAGCAGAGAAATCTTTCATTTTTTATGTGGTACAGTAGAGTAGATTTTTTTTGTGTCTTACACAATTTCTTGACACCATTTTGCTGAACCCAAAAAAATACATACAGGCCACATATTTTACGGTGTGGTATATCTGTGACACGCCTCATCCATCCGTCTGCTAAAAATTTGGGCATTTTGGGCTATATTCCATTTTTTTTTGCTGCTACTACTACTGCTACTACTAGTTGTGTTGATAGGATCAGGGGTCTGCAATCTGCTAAGTTACCAACCTCTCTGGTCTTCTGGTGGCTTAGCCTGTTCCTGCTATCCTCCTCGGTGACCCATTCATAACAATTTAGCATAAAGAAGAAAAAAATACAGGCCACAGATTTGTCAGAATGTTATATCCGTGCCAGCTCATATATCTGCGTGCTCAAAGTTTGGCCATTTTAGGCCGTTATTCCAGTGTTTTCTTGTGTGTCACTGTAGTTATATACAGCACTATTTAGCATAAAAAAAGAAAAAATACAGGCCACATATTTGTCAGTGTGGTATGTCCGTGCCAGCTCATATATCTGCGTGCTCCAAGTTTGGCCATTTTAGTCCGGTATTCCATTTTTTTCCTGTGTCACTGTAGTTATATACAGCACTATTTAGCATAAAAAAGAAAAAAGTACAGACCATAAATTTGTCAGTGCTGTATCTCCATGTTAGCTCATATATCTGCGTGCTCCAAGTTTGGCCATTTTAGTCCATTATTCCAGTGTTTTCCTGTGTGTCACTGTAGTTATATACAGCACTATTTAGCATAAAGAAGAAAAAATACAGGCCACAAATTTGTCAGTGTGGTATCTCCGTGGTAGCTCATATATCTGTGTGCTCCAAGTTTGGCCATTTTAGTCCGTTATTCCAGTGTTTTCCTGTGTGTCACTGTAGTTATATACAGCACTATTTAGCATAAAAAAGAAAAAAATACAGGCCACATATTTGGCAGTGTGGTATCTCCGTAGCAGGCCTCATTTATCTGTGCAAAACATTTGGCCATTTTAGGCCTACATATTCTAGTGTTTTGTTACCGTACTTATTGACACAAATTTGATATACAAAAAAACATTTTTAACTACAGTCCAGATAGGTTAAAGTGTGGTTTTCCCGCACATGTATCACATACAAGTTCGCTCCCAATTCAGCCATTTGTAGTGAACGTGTATATTATTCTAGTCCATTTACAATGGGCAAGGCGTGTTGCAAAGGACGAGGAAGTGGACGTGATGATGATGGTGCATGCCAAGGCCGCGGGCAAGCTGAAATTGGGCCACCAAAAACACCCACATCTTCTCACTGGACCTTAGCATCCGAAGTCGTAGGGGACCGCAGCAAGACAGCACTATTGAAGCCGGAGCAGTGTGAAAAGGTTGTTGGTTGGATAGCAGATAATACTTCTAGTTACTTATCCACCACCACCACCACCCTGTCTTCCACACGGTCAAGTCAGAGTAGCCATGAATCTGGACCGCATATTCCTCACCCTGATCCTCCTACGTCCCACCATGCTGAGTGCCCTGATACAACTGATCCCACACTCGGACACTACGAAGAGTTGTTCAGTTTTGCATTTGTAGATCTGTGACTCTCGCCTGGTCCACTTGAAACGGGGCAAGATGAGATTCCATGTAGCGATGCACAAATATTTGAGCAGCTACGGTCAGAAGAGGTGGACGGTGATGAGACACAATTGCCGGAAAGTCAGGAGGAGGACCAGGGTGTCGAAGTGGAAAATGAGGTGGTGGATGATATAGTAACTGACCCAACCTGCAGGAGGACATGCAGAGCGAGGACAGCAGCACACAGGGGGAGAGAGGTGTAGCACACCTTCAGGCAGGAAGAAGCAGTGTGGTGGCTTCAGACAGAAGGCATGCAACTGTTCCCCGAAAAACCAAGATGACGGAAGTTGCCAGTCCAACTGTTAGGTCTTCCTGAGTCTGGTTATTTTTTAAAGACTCTGCTGATAACCCCAAACTGGCCATTTGCAACACCTGTCATGCCAGCATCAGCAGGGGTAGCAAAACTACCAGCTTTACCATCATCAGCATGATCAGGCACACGGCAGCAAAGCAACCGACTTTGTGGGCCCCACCCCAGGCTCCAGGAACAATATCTGCGAGTGACATCACTGCTTCTTCCACTGTTGTGCGTGCAAGCCAATCCCCTGTCCACAGTGCATGCGAAGATGCCTCCTGCCCTGCACCTGCCATTGCCCACAGTCAAATAGCACAATCATCAAGCACGTCCAGGTCCTTGTCCCAGCGCAGTCTTCCATTGTCCATACCCCCGTCATTGGAACGTAAGCAGAAATACGCAGCCAACTCCCCACAGGCCACAGTACGAAATTCTCACATTTTTTGTCTGCTTGCGCTCGAAATGTTGCATTTTGTGCTGGTGGAGACGGAAGCTTTCCCCAACCTGATTGCAGCGACTATCCAAAGGTACTCGGTCCCCAGCCGCCACTATTTCTCCTGCTGTGCCATCCCAGCATTACACAAGCACATGTCCCACAACATTACCTGTGCCCTCAACAATGCAGTTACTGGGAAAGTACACCTAACCACGGACACGTGGACAAGTGCTTGTGGCCAGTGACGGTACATCTCGCTGACAGCACACTGGGTTAACATAGTGGAAGCCGGGACCCAGTCAGACCTTGGGATGGAACACGTCCTTCCGACGTCAAGGATTGCGGGCCCTTTGTCAATCAGGATTGCCCCCACTATGTACAGGTCCTGCACCTCCTCCTCCTCTTCAGCCTCCATCTCTGAAATGACCACATCAGTCACAAGCTGGAAGCACTGCAGCATTGCCAAAGCCAAGCGGCAACAGGCTGTGCTGAAGCTAATTTGCTTAGGTGACAAACCGCACAATTCTGAAGAGTTGTTGACAGCTCTGAAAGAGCAGGCAGATGTGTGGCTGACACCGCTGAATCTCCAGCCAGGCATGGTTGTGTGTGACAATGGCAGGAACCTGATGGCAGCTCTGAGGTGTAGCAAACTGATACACATACCATGCCTGGCCCATGTGCTTAGCCTCGTTGTTCAACGTTTTCTAAAAAGCTGTGTGCCCATTTTGGAGAATCAGCTACAGCTTCAGCCGCCCTTGCCGTGCTTTAGCAACGATTGCAGATTCCGGATCACCGAGTGCTGTGTGATGTCCCCACATGTTGGAACTCTACACTGCATATGTTGGAAAGGATTTGTGAGCAGAAGCGGGCAGTTGTTGAATACCAGCATCAACAAGGCTGTCATTCGGACATAAGACTTCTGGAGTGGACATGGATGTCAGACATATGTAACATCCTCCAAAACTTTGAGGAGTCCACCAAGATGGTGAGCGACGAAGACGCCCTAAGTAGTGTCACCATCCCACTCATCTGCATTTTAAAAAGCTCTCTGCTCACAATGAAATAGGATGCATTGCAGGCGGAGCACGAGGACATGGATCAAGGAACCATACAGGGTGATTACACACAGCCTAGCCTCATGTCATCCCAACATGGATTGGTTGACTGTGAGGAAGAGAAGGAGGAGGAAGAACAGGACCTACTTTCATGCTCTATAGACGGTACTACAACCACAACTATCATACTGTCTGTTCAGCGTGGATGGCCTGAGGACAGGGAGGAAGAGGAGGAGGACACCTTGGTCAGTCATCCTATTGGTGAGGACACGGAAGGCTTGCCTGTTACAAGTCTGGCATGCATGGCTGACTTTATGTTGCGCTACCTTTCCCGTGACACTCATATTGTAAAAATATTGGGTAACAGTCATTACTGGGTAGTGACACTTTTAGACCCACGCTACAAGGAGAGCTTTCAATCTCTTGTTCCAGAGGCAGACAGGTCTACTAAAATGGTGCAGTACCAGAGGGCCATTCTTGCAGAATTATTAAAAAAATTCCCATCTCAAAATGCTGGCGGCAGACATAACAGTTCATTGGACAACCAAGGAGGACAGGCTGAGAGAGTCACAACTCTAATCCAGCAGAGGCAGGGGAACACTGGCAAAGTTCTGGGACAGTTTTCTCAGACCCTCCCATCGCCCTAGGAGATCCGCTCCTTTACATTGGGCCTATTTTTTAATGAGGTTCCTCCACGTCTCATCATCCATCGCCACTACATCACCAGGGTTAACATGTTCCATTCTGCTACAGCCAGTGTCAAATTCTTAACGTGGGTGGTTATGCTGGGCATAAAACACTTGTTCTGAAAAAGGTTGAGGTGTGTACCCCAGAGGGGAAATGTTTGCGAGCCCATACATTTAGTGTATGGGCATTCCAAGACTAGGAGACCTGCTCCTTTACATTGGGCCTATTTTATAATGAGGCCTTCCTCCACGTCTCATCATCCACCGGCTCTACATCACCAGGGTTAACGTGTTCTGTGCTGCTACTGCTAGTGTCAAATTCTTAACAAGGGTGGGTGATTATGCTGGGAGTAAAATACTTGTTCTGAAAAAGGTTCAGTTGTACCCCTCAGGGGAAATGTTTGCCAGCTCTTACACTTAGTGAATGGGCATTACAAGTCTAGGAGACCCGCTCCTTTGTAATGGGACATATTATTTTATGAGGCCCTCCTCCATGTTTCTTACAAGGGGGATTGGGGTGCATATGACTTGGCAGCAGGGCAGGCCTTGCAGTCAATGCATAAAAAAATAGAATGGGAGTACAAAATGAATAATGTGAAGTGGATTTTCCTGTGCCAATCCAGTACCTGGGTTCAAAGGCTTATTGGGGTGCATATGACTTGGCAGCAGGGCAGACCTTGCAGTCAATGCATAAGAAAACAGAATGGGAGTACAAAATGAATAATTTGATGTGGATTTTCCAGTGCCCATTCAGTATCTGGGTTCAAATGCTTATTGGGGTACATATGACTTGGTAGAAGGGCACGCCTTGCAGTCAATGCATAAGAAAAGAGTTTGGAAGTACAACATGAATAATGTGAAGAGGATTTTCCTGTGCCAATCCAGTATGTGGGTTCAAAGGCTTATTGGGGTGCATATGGCTTGACAGCAAGGCAGGCCTTGCTGTCAATGCATAAAAAAAGAATATGGGAGTACAAAATGAATAATGTGAAGTGGATTTTCCTGTGCCCATCCAGCACCTGGGTTCAAAGGCTTATTGGGGTGCAAATGACTTTGCAGCAGGGCAGGCCCTGCAGTCAATGCATAAGAAAAGAGTTTGGAAGTACAACATGAATAATGTGAAGGGGATTTTCCTGTGCCCATCCAGTATGTGGGTTCAAAGGTTTATTGGAGTGCATATGACTTGGTAGCAGGGCAGACTTTGAAGTCAATCCATAAGAAAACAGAATGGGAGTACAAAATGAATAATGTGTAGTGGATTTTCCTGTGCCAATCCAGTACCTGGGTTCAAAGGCTTATTGGGGTGCATATGACTTGGCAGCAAGGCAGGCCCTGCTGTCAATGCATAAGAAAACAGATTGGGAGCACAAAATGAATAATATGAAGTGGATTTTCCTGTGCTAATCCAGTACCTGGGTTCAAATGCTTATTGGGTGCATATTACTTGGTAGCAGGGCAGGCCTTGCAGTCAATGCATAAGAAAACAGATTGGGAGCACAAAATGAATAATATGAAGTGGATTTTCCTGTGCCCATCCAGTAGCTGGGTTCAAATGCTTATTGGGTGCATATTACTTGGTAGCAGGGCAGGCCTTGCAGCTAGTGCATAAGAAGACAGAATGGGAGTATAAAATGAAAAATGTGAAGTGGATTTTCCTGTGCTCATCCAGTTCCTGGGTTCAAATGCTTATTGGGTGCATATTACTTGGTAGCAGGGCAAGCCTTTCTGTCAATGCATAAGAAAAGAGTTTGGAAGTACAACTTGAATAATGTGAAGTGGATTTTCCTGTGCCCATCCAGTATGTGGGTTCAAAGGCTTTTTGTGGTGCATATAACTTGGCAGCAAGGCAGGCCTTGCAGTCAATGCATAAGAAAACAGGATGGGAGTACAAAATGAATAATGTGAAGTGTATTTTCCTGGGCTCATCCAGTAACTGGGTTCAAAGGCTTATTGGGGTGCATATGACTTGGCAGCAACGCAGGCCCTGCTGTCAATGCATAAGAAAAGAATATGGGAGTACAAAATGAATACTGCGAAGTGGATTTTCCTGGGCACATTCAGTACCTGGGTTCAAAGGCTTATTTGGGTGCATATGACTTGGCAGCAGGGCAGGCCTTGCAGTCAATGCATAAGAAAACAGAATGGGAGTACAAAATGAATAATGTGAAGTGGATTTTCCTGTACCAATCCAGTTCCTGGGTTCAAAGGCTTATTGGGGTGCATATGACTTGGCAGCAGGGCAGGCCTTGCAGTCAATGCATAACAAAACAGAATGTGAGCACAAGATGAATAATGTGAATTGGATTTTCATGTGCCAATCCAGTATGTGGGCTCAAAAGCTTATTGAGGTGCATATGACTTAGCAGCAGGGCAGGCCTTTCAGTCAATGCATAAGAAAAGAGTTTGGAAGTGTGGGAGGAACGGCCCCGTCGAGTGTCCGGGCCGGAACCAAAGGAGCCGTCGTCTGGGTTCCGGGGGAAACTGTCCCCGGGGGACAGAATTCGAGGACTGACCATTCTGACAGACAGATGGGCTGGGGGAGGGAGCAGTATAAAGAAGGTGGGGAATTCCCTGGACGATGAGTCAGCAGAACGGGACAGAGACTGCAGGAGAGCGTGGGACCGACTGGAAGCTAGAGCGACCCACCAGTGCCAGAGAGGACGCTCACCGAGGACTCCAGAGGGATGGTGCCAAGGCGACCGGCCGAGACTTGCTGCCCCACTATAGCCCGCGGCCACTGCGGCCTCAGTTCAACCCGCAGCAGCTGCCGCCTCTTCTCAGCCTGTAGGCTACACTGCTGCCTCCCCTCAGCCTGCGGCTGTGGCCTGTTCCCTCCCACCCACCGCCTCCCCACTCTCGCCCGCGGCCACGGCAAGTACTGTGCCGTCGGCGGCCACCACTGTCCTGCTCCGGTCCGCAGCAGAGGCTGGGCCTCTGCTGACCGCGGACTCCCGCCACAGCAGCCACTAGCTGCGCAGGTGGCCTGCCATTTGCCACCACCCATCGCTACCGCTTGAACCAGGCTGGGGCCTGCGGCCCACCCATCCAAGGACTCCGCCAGGGCCTGTGGGGCTCCAGTGTCACCAGCATGCCGGAGGGCGCGAAGACTCCGTCAATGCATCTGCAACTGGGCCCAGCAACTACTACGCCGAAAGACCACCAACCCGTACGCCGAGGGACGTCTGGACGGCTAAGTTGACTTTATAATTAAGGACCCGTAGCCGGCCATACCGTGGCCCTATAGTGACCGGCTGTTGTCGGAAGTAGTCGTGTTCTACCTATTTGTGTGTGCTTGTATAGAACCCCCTGCGAGGGCAACCCGTGTTACCCCTTTTGGTGATCAGGCCGGGACTGAGGAAAGTTCCCTCTGGTCTTATAAACGTTAATGTAGAAAGCACCTAACTGTCTCGCGACTCGTCACTGCATCCTGCGTACCTGCATATACCACATTTGGCGTAGTCGGCAGGATGCAGTCTCCGAGCGCAGACGGCGGTGCGCCTGATCAAAGTGGGGCTGCGAGCAGGGTGGATGACGGGGGTCCCCGCTCCAGCATCTCCCTGTGGGCTATGCTGAGTAACCTGCCTGGTTTTCTGGCTCCGATACTCTGTTGTGGAGCTGGACAGAACATATGCGGGCCTTTTCCGCATGCGCCCCATGACCCCCGATTTAGAGGCTGAGGTGGCCCTTATGGCGCTAGATGGGGAGGCCCGGAAGTCGGTAATGTTGAGACCCCCGGAGCTTCAAAACACCTTCGCCAGGGTCCTATAGATCCTGGAAGAGACCCACGGGGATCCAACAGAAGTGGGAGAGTTGAGAACCCGGTTGTTCAGTCAGATGCAGGGGGAGACCATCACCCAATATATGAACGCCCTCCAGGAGCTACACACCGCCATAGAAATGAAGAACGGAATAGGGGTAGGGCCCATCGATATTACCCTGCGTGACCTGCTAGTGACTGGACTCCGGGACCCACTAATTAAGCAGGCATTGCGGGAACAGGTCCGAGTGAACCCACGTTTAGCCTTTTCCGAAGAGGGGAGTCAGGCCCGGGTGCGAGACCAAGAGCAGGGGATGACGGCTCCTGTGGGAAAGGCCCAGAGCATGGAGTTCTCCGTAAGCGTTGTCGAAGAACCTCAATGGATTGAGGAAATGAGACAAGAACTGAAGAGTATACGGGGCGAGCTGGCCGAAGTGAAGAAAAGAATGGAGCCCGCGCCCGGCCGACCTGGCTACAATTCCGGGCCCTGGGGGCCTCACAATACCCGGGGTGGCCGAGCCTTAGCACCCCGGTGCTATGAGTGTGGAGAACTGTGCCACTTCGCACGGGAGTGTCCAAGGCGTGGGAGATACCCCACCGGCGGGCATAAACCTAGAGGGCTCCGGGCATGGGGGACGCCGCTCGGAGCCAGAAGCCACAACGAGGGGTGGTGGAAGTCCCGAAGAATTGGTCACTAAGCGCCCAATATTATGGGCCGAAGTTGAGAGTCGTGCTGTGCGGTGCCTATTGGATACGGGGTCGCAGGTGACGACCATGCCGACAACATACTTCTGGCAGCATTTCCCGGAAGCAGCAAGGCCCCAGTGGGGACCCATGATACGACTAGTGGCCGCAAACCAACTGCCGGTACCTGTCGCCGGGGTGGTGTGCCTTCAGATGACATTGTGTGGTAAATCCCTCGGTCGCTGGGGAGTGGTCCTGACTAGAGTTGAGCGAAACGGGTCGAAAAAATTCAAAAGTCGCCGACTTTTGGCAAAGTCGGGTTTCATGAAACGAAACCCGACCCTAGGATAAGGTCGGCCACGAGGTCGGCGACTTACGAGCCAAAGTCGCGTTTCAAAAGTTTGTTTTGCGCTCTTTTTCAGCCAATCAGGATCCACGGACACTGTGGGCAACGTGATGACATAGGCACGGGTCACCACCATCTTTCAGAAGGGCATGCAAGTGATTGGCTTGCTTTGGTGGGCGTCACAGGGGGTATAAAAGGGCGTGCACGCCGACCGCCATCTTACTTCTGCCGATCTTAGTATAGGGAGAGGTTGCTGCTGATTCTGTAGGGAGAGCGTTAGGCAGGGAAGAAGACAAAAAAACTGCTTCTGCTGCTAGCGATTTGGCCTGCACAACACACAAGTCACTGTGTGTGCAGTGCAAGGGGAGGATATATTGTGGTGTATCAGTGGTGTTGGTTGTTGGGCTGCCTTTTAAGGCTTCCTGACATGCTGGCATTGCTGTTTACCCACTGCTCCGCAAACTGCTTTTTTAAAAGCAATCCAATCTCCCTTATCCTCTCGTCACTTTGGTCACAGGCAGCTGTGCCATCGAGCGTGTCACATAGCGCTCAGATATCAGTGGGCCGCACACAATCCACAAGTGTCCAGTGTCCAAAAGTGTACGCAGAGATTCAAAATCTCCATTATGCTCTCGTCACTTTGGTCACAGGCAGCTGTGCCATCGAGCGTGTCACATAGCGCTCAGATATCAGTGGGCCGCACACAATCCACAAGTGTCCAGTGTCCAAAAGTGTACGCAGAGATTCAAAATCTCCATTATCCTCTCGTCACTTTGGTCACAGGCAACTGTGCCATCGAGCGTGTCACATAGCGCTCAGATATCAGTGGGCCGCACACAATCCACAAGTGTCCAGTGTCCAAAAGTGTACGCAGAGATTCAAAATCTCCATTATCCTCTCGTCACTTTGGTCACAGGCAGCTGTGCCATCGAGCGTGTCACATAGCGCTCAGATATCAGTGGGCCGCACACAATCCACAAGTGTCCAGTGTCCAAAAGTGTACGCAGAGATTCAAAATCTCCATTATCCTCTCGTCACTTTGGTCACAGGCAGCTGTGCCATCGAGCGTGTCACATAGCGCTCAGATATCAGTGGGCCGCACACAATCCACAAGTGTCCAGTGTCCAAAAGTGTACGCAGAGATTCAAAATCTCCATTATCCTCTCGTCACTTTGGTCACAGGCAGCTGTGCCATCGAGCGTGTCACATAGCGCTCAGATATCAGTGGGCCGCACACAATCCACAAGTGTCCAGTGTCCAAAAGTGTACGCAGAGATTCAAAATCTCCATTATCCTCTCGTCACTTTGGTCACAGGCAGCTGTGCCATCGAGCGTGTCACATAGCGCTCAGATATCAGTGGGCCGCACACAATCCACAAGTGTCCAGTGTCCAAAAGTGTACGCAGAGATTCAAAATCTCCATTATCCTCTCGTCACTTTGGTCACAGGCAGCTGTGCCATCGAGCGTGTCACATAGCGCTCAGATATCAGTGGGCCGCACACAATCCACAAGTGTCCAAAAGTGTACGCAGAGATTCAAAATCTCCATTATCCTCTCGTCACTTTGGTCACAGGCAGCTGTGCCATCGAGCGTGTCACATAGCGCTCAGATATCAGTGGGCCGCACACAATCCACAAGTGTCCAGTGTCCAAAAGTGTACGCAGAGATTCAAAATCTCCATTATCCTCTCGTCACTTTGGTCACAGGCAGCTGTGCCAACGAGCGTGTCACATAGCGCTCAGATATCAGTGGGCCTCACACAATCCACAAGTGTCCACTGTCCACATGTGTGTGCAGAAATTCTAAAACTCCCCTGTCCTATAGACAACTTGTACCTTGTTTTACATTACTATATAGTTTGTTGGATTTTGTCTACATTTCTACCAAAAATGAGGAAGGCTGGTGGAAGAGGCCGTGGAATTGGGCGGGGGTTGGCAGCTGGTAATGATGGTGTTGGTGGTGGATCTGATGGTAGTGGCAAGAGCAAAATAGGACCGAATGCAGGAGGTGCTGACCCTGCGTCATCGTCTGGCTACATAAGGCCTCAAACGCTTAGTTTTCTAGGAGTTGGCAAACCGCTTTTAAAGGCAGAGCATCAGGAAAAAGTTTTGTCTTATATTGCTGACTCAGCCTCCAGCTCTATCGCCTCCTCTTCTGAAGTTGTAAAAAGTAAAAGCACTGAGTCGTCATTGGAGGCTCATGTTCATGAACCACACCTTTCCTTGTGTCCTTCACCCCAACCAAGATTGAAGGATGATGCAGGCCATACTACTGATTACTCCATGGAGCTGTTTTCACATACCATGCCTGGATTATCAAGTGAAATGGTGAATTACCCAGGCCAAGATGAATCTGACATGGAGTGCACTGATGCACAGCCGCTGATGGATGATTCTGCTGGTACATTCCCTCAGAGCACTACATTGTCCTCGCAGTGTACAGAGCCAGATTTTGACCCTGATGAGACTCAGGTGCCCCTTCCCGCACACTATATCACCATACACGGTGACACAGAGAAAGGTGCACATGACATAGAAGAGGAGGTGATGGATGACCCAGTTGTTGACCCAGATTGGCATCCATTGGGGGAAGAGGGTGCTGCTTCCAATAGCTCAGATGAGGAGCATCCACAGCAGACATCGACATCGCAACAGCTGTTATCTGGCAGGCCCGGAGCACTCCAAAGACAGGTTCCAAACATCAAAAGAGTTGCTGGACAGCTTGTCCAGAGGGTCAAAAGATCACAGCGTGCTAGGCCGCAAAATGTCTGCCAAAGTAGGAAGAGTGCAGTGTGGCAGTTTTTTGAACAAAATCCTCATGATCAGGCCAAGGTTATCTGTAAGAAGTGCGCAAAGACCTTTAGCCGAGGGAAAAATCTGAAAAATTTGAATACCAGTTGCATGCTTAGACATTTAACCAGCATGCACTTGCAGGCGTGGACACAACACCAAACCTCAAGTGCCACATGTGCAACTGATCACAACGAAGGTAGTCAGCAACGCTACATTGTTTCCCCCACTGTAAGCCCACCGGTTAGCACAGCAGCAAATGTTGAGGTGTCGTTGCAAGGCCACAGCAGTCAGGGAATCCCACTGTTATATCAACGAAAGACTGATTCTAGGCCATCAGAAAGAACACCAACTCCATCACCATCATCAACCCTCTCTCAGTCCGCCCTGTCCACCGCTACTTCCACCATATGCAGCTCTCAAGTCCAGCTCACCCTCCCAGACACTATGAGTAGGTCAAGAAAGTACTCAGTCTCTCATCCGCGTACACTGGGTTTGAACGCCCACATTGCCAAACTAATCTCGTTTGAGATGATGCCCTTTCGGTTGGTGGAAAGCACAGCTTTCCGCGAACTCATGGCCTATGCAGTACCACGCTATGACCTACCCAGTCGCCACTTCTTCTCTCGCAAAGCCATCCCAGCCCTCCACCATCATGTGAAAGACCGCATTGTCCATGCACTCAAGCAGTCAGTGAGCGGAAAGGTGCACCTCACAACTGATGCATGGTCCAGTCGGCATGGGCAGGGCCGTTACGTGTCCATCACTGCGCACTGGGTTAATGTGGTGGATGCAGGGTCCACAGGGGACAGCGGTGGTGGGACAGTGCTGCCTAGCCCACGGTATAGGAAACAGTTGGCTGTAGGCGTTCGACCCTCCTCCTCCTCCTCCTCCTCCTCCAGAAGCGAAAGCTCGTCCACAGAGCGCAGTCGTACGAGCACTCCATCTGCAGCTGCCACTGTTGCACACGATGTGTCCCCCTATCGAGCAGCTAGTGGAAAGCGTCAGCAGGCTGTGTTGCAGATGATGTGTTTGGGCGACAGACACACCGCCGAGGTGCTGGCCGAGTACTTGAAGCGACAAACTGAGTCATGGCTGGGCAGTGTACATCTTGAGGCAGGCAAGGTAGTTAGTGATAACGGCCGTAATTTTGTGGCAGCCATAGCCCTTTCAAAACTCAGCCACATACCTTGCTTGGCTCACACCTTGAACCTGGTGGTGCAGTGCTTCCTCAAAAATTATCCGGAGTTAACAGCCCTGCTCCAGAAGGTGCGAAGACTGTGCGCGCACATCCGCCGGTCGCCTGTACACTCCGTTCGTATGCAGAAGCTGCAGCGATTGCTCCACCTTCCCAACCACCGCCTCATTATCGACATTGCAACAAGGTGGAACTCCACCCTGCACATGGTGGAGCGGCTGTGCGAGCAGAGGCAGGCCATAATGCATTTGTGGGAGGATACACGGCCAGGCACTTTGAGAGCAGACATGGAGTTGACAGGCGTGCAGTGGTCGAAGCTGAAAGACCTTTGTAAAGTCCTTCAGTGTTTTGAGGAATGCACATGGCTGGTAAGCGCAGACGACGCCATCCTAAGCATGAGCATCCCACTTATGCGTCTGCTCATGCAAACTTTGACGCACCTTAAGGAGCAGGCGTCTGCAGCCAATGTTGATGAGGAGGAAGAGGAGGAGGGAATCCTTGATGACATTCAGCCATTGTCTGCTCAGGGACCTCTCCTGGACGAGGTGGAGGAAGAAGAGGAGGAGGAGGAGGAGGATGATGGGGATGATTACTTAGGGGAGGAGGATGCATCTCGTAGGGCAAGTGAAAATGTTGGCGTGGCAAGGTCTGGTACAGGGTTTGTGCGTGACTGGAGGGATGTGGATTTGCCAGAAAGTGCTCCTCCACCCAGCACTCGCAGTGCATCATTGACACCGGGAACATTGGCCCACATGTCAGATTATGCCTTGCGGATCCTAAAAAGGGACCCCCGCATTGCCAAAATGATGAACAATGACGACTACTGGTTGGCCAGCATCCTGGATCCACGCTATAAAGGCAAATTACAAAACATCATGCCACAGGAGAACCTTGACCTAATATTGGCTAATAAACAAGCAACTCTGGTAAATCGGTTGCTTGAGGCATTCCCAGCACACAGCAGCGGTGATGGTTCTCACACGAGCCGTACGGGCCGGGGGCAGCTTGGCAGAGGTGTTCGTGGTGCACACAGCAGAAGTGGCGTTGGAGACAGGGGTTTCATGACAATGTTGTGGACTGATTTTTCAAATACCGCTCACACAACTGGTAATACTGCATCGATGGAAAGTGACAGGAGACAGCAGTTGTCAACTATGGTTACAAACTACTTTTCCTCCCATATCGATGTTCTCCCACACAGGTCATTCCCCTTTGACTATTGGGCCACTAAACTGGACACCTGGCCTGAATTGGCCCAATATGCCTTAAAGGAGCTCGCTTGCCCAGCTGCAAGTGTGCTATCGGAAAGAGTCTTCAGTGCAGCTGGATCAATCCTGACAGAAAAAAGGACCCGTCTGTCAACCCAAAATGTGGATGATCTAACCTTCATTAAAATGAACCAGGCATGGGTTTCCAAGGATTTTGTCCCACCTTCCCCTGATGACACATAGAGTGACAGAAAAATGGCTTGCTTTGGTCCACCTCTTCCTGGTACTTCACCTATTTCGCCTTTTGCATCAGCTGAATGTCCAACATCAACATATGCCACTTTCTAAAACTTCCTAACTGTGCTGCCTCCCCCCCCATGGCCGGGGTCACCACCTACCGCACGACACCGTGCGAGTGCCGTTGCCCTGGACAGGTGGGTAGGCCGACTCTTGGGCGCGGGCACTGGCACAGGGTCCCTCATAGTGCAATCAAGTGTCTCTGACGGTGGTGGTGCACACCCGCCGTCAGACACACCGCTGTACTATGAGGGGCCCAGTGCCAGTACCGACGCCCACGAGTGGGCCCCCCTTGCTTGGCCAGGGCCCCAGCATTTGCAATCTTTACCTCTCCCTGCTCCTCCGCTGTGTAATCTGGGCCGTCAAATCCATACTGTGCCTGACACCGTCTGAGCCTGCCTCCTGAGACATATATTTTGAATGTGTACGCTATCCATACATGTTATCCAGGGATACAGTACCCTTTCTAACCTTTGTGCAATGACGTGCAATCCATACTGGGCCTAACACCGTCTGAGCCTGCCTCATGCTGTATAGACATATATTTTGAATGTGTACGCTATCCATACATGTTATCCGGGGATACGGTACCCTTTCTAACCTTTGTGCAATGACGTGCAATCCATACTGGGCCTAACACCGTCTGAGCCTGCCTCATGCTGTATAGACATATATTTTGAATGTGTACGCTATCCATACATGTTATCCGGGGATACGGTACCCCTTCTAACCTTTGTGCAATGACGTGCAATCCATACTGGGCCTAACACCGTCTGAGCCTGCCTCATGCTGTATAGACATATATTTTGAATGTGTACGCTATCCATACATGTTATCCGGGGATACGGTACCCCTTCTAACCTTTGTGCAATGACGTGCAATCCATACTGGGCCTAACACCGTCTGAGCCTGCCTCATGCTGTATAGACATATATTTTGAATGTGTACGCTATCCATACATGTTATCCGGGGATACGGTACCCCTTCTAACCTTTGTGCAATGACGTGCAATCCATACTGGGCCTAACACCGTCTGAGCCTGCATCATGCTGTATAGACATATATTTTGAATGTGTACGCTATCCATACATGTTATCCGGGGATACGGTACCCCTTCTAACCTTTGTGCAATGACGTGCAATCCATACTGGGCCTAACACCGTCTGAGCCTGCCTCATGCTGTATAGACATATATTTTGAATGTGTACGCTATCCATACATGTTATCCGGGGATACGGTACCCCTTCTAACCTTTGTGCAATGACGTGCAATCCATACTGGGCCTAACACCGTCTGAGCCTGCCTCATGCTGTATAGACATATATTTTGAATGTGTACGCTATCCATACATGTTATCCGGGGATACGGTACCCCTTCTAACCTTTGTGCAATGACGTGCAATCCATACTGGGCCTAACACCGTCTGAGCCTGCCTCATGCTGTATAGACATATATTTTGAATGTGTACGCTATCCATACATGTTATCCGGGGATACGGTACCCCTTCTAACCTTTGTGCAATGACGTGCAATCCATACTGGGCCTAACACCGTCTGAGCCTGCCTCATGCTGTATAGACATATATTTTGAATGTGTACGCTATCCATACATGTTATCCGGGGATACGGTACCCCTTCTAACCTTTGTGCAATGACGTGCAATCCATACTGGGCCTAACACCGTCTGAGCCTGCCTCATGCTGTATAGACATATATTTTGAATGTGTACGCTATCCATACATGTTATCCGGGGATACGGTGCCCCTTCTAACCTTTGTGCAATGACGTGCAATCCATACTGGGCCTAACACCGTCTGAGCCTGCCTCATGCTGTATAGACATATATTTTGAATGTGTACGCTATCCATACATGTTATCCGGGGATACGGTACCCCTTCTAACCTTTGTGCAATGACGTGCAATCCATACTGGGCCTAACACCGTCTGAGCCTGCCTCATGCTGTATAGACATATATTTTGAATGTGTACGTTATCCATACATGTTATCCGGGGATACGGTACCCCTTCTAACCTTTGTGCAATGACGTGCAATCCATACTGGGCCTAACACCGTCTGAGCCTGCCTCATGCTGTATAGACATATATTTTGAATGTGTACGCTATCCATACATGTTATCCGGGGATACGGTACCCCTTCTAACCTTTGTGCAATGACGTGCAGTCCATACTGGGCCTAACACCGTCTGAGCCTGCCTCATGCTGTATAGCCATATATTTTGAATGTGTACGCTATCCATACATGTTATCCGGGGATACGGTACCCCTTCTAACCTTTGTGCAATGACGTGCAATCCATACTGGGCCTAACACCGTCTGAGCCTGCCTCATGCTGTATAGACATATATTTTGAATGTGTACGCTATCCATACATGTTATCCGGGGATACGGTGCCCCTTCTAACCTTTGTGCAATGACGTGCAATCCATACTGGGCCTAACACCGTCTGAGCCTGCCTCATGCTGTATAGACATATATTTTGAATGTGTACGCTATCCATACATGTTATCCGGGGATACGGTACCCCTTCTAACCTTTGTGCAATGACGTGCAATCCATACTGGGCCTAACACCGTCTGAGCCTGCCTCATGCTGTATAGACATATATTTTGAATGTGTACGCTATCCATACATGTTATCCGGGGATACGGTACCCCTTCTAACCTTTGTGCAATGACGTGCAATCCATGCTGGGCCTAACACCGTCTGAGCCTGCGTCATGCTGTATAGACATATATTTTGAATGTGTACGCTATCCATACATGTTATCCAGGGATACGGTACCCTTTCTAACCTTTGTGCAATCACGTGCAATCCATACTGGGCGTGAGAACGGCTGGCGAGCTTTTAAGCAAGCTACAGCACCTGTCCAGACAAGTACAGGGATTCCCTAGCGAGGAGACTTATTTGATTGTTTTCAATGTTGGGACAGCAATTTTTGGGGAGCACTATACTCTGGAGAATGATAGATGGGGCCCACCATACACTGGAACATTCCAAAGGTGGACATCAGACACTGGAGCAGCATTTACAGGGCCCATTATACACTAGAGCATTAGAAATGGGGCCCATTATGTTTGGAGCATTATTTGGGCCCATAAGACAGTGGAGCTTCATCCATGGGGACCAACATATACTGTAGCATTATGTGGAGCTCATCATATACTGTTTCAAACATTATATGGGACCAATGATTTTGTATGGAGAAATAGATGGGCCTCGTCATGAGATGTAAAAAGTGAGGTATTTTTCATTGTACTATACCGCTATTTCTCTGCCGTATCGGAGCATGATGAGTTGTGGTATGTATTAAAGGGGCGCTCTTTCGCCCAGGGCACATGAAAACCTGCAGCCATCCCTCCCCCCCCACAAATTTAGCCAAATAACCCCCATTTTTCAGTGCGTAACTTGTATTATGAAGTTAATTAAGGTTGACAAGCTTAAGTAAGAAGAATTGATGCTTTTGGCATTCAAATGGGCACTGTAGGTGTGTTTCCTGTCCTCCTCTCACTGCCGACTTTCATTCCCCATTGACTTACATTGGGTTTCGTGTTTCGGGACGACCCCGACTTTTCCCTATAATCGGACGATCTTGCTCGACCCGACTTTTGAAAAAGTCGGGTTTCACGAAACGAAACGCGACCCTAAAAAACCAAAAGTCGCTCAACTCTAGTCCTGACTCAAGGAGAGACTAACGACCATCATTCGATCATCTTGGGCATGAATGTACTGCGGGAGTTCGGCAATCTACTCCTCAAAGATTCCACGCAGGAGACGCTAAGTCAGAGGGGTTCTCGCATTGCCCAGGGGCGGGTCTTCCAGCAGTTGGTGCGGGAGGCACGAGTGCTCCAGGAGTGTCAGGAGGATGAACTGTTACTTCTTGAAGAATTTTGCACGCCGAGCCCGAGCCCTGCAGGACCTGCTGAAGGGGGCTGAACGTAAGATCCAGTGGCAGCAACCGCAAGAGGATGTGTTTCAAGACCTCAAAGCTGCTCTCTCGGACGCCCTGGTACTGGCATATGCGGATTTTTCGCAACCGTTCATCCTGCATACCGACGGGAGCCTCCAGGGACTAGGAGCTGTGTTGTCACAGGTGCAGGATGGCCGGGAGAAAGTGATCGACTATGGTAGCCGGTTGCTGCACGACTCAGAACGCAACCCGGACAATTACAGCTCCTTTAAGCTTGAGCTCCTCGCGGTAGTGTGGGCAATGACTGAGCGATTCGCAAAGTATCTGGCGGGCTCCGAAGTAGTAGTGCGGACCGATAGCAACCCATTAGCCCATTTGGAGAATGCCAAACTGGGGGCCCTCGAGCCGAGCAGAGATGGGTGGCTCGGATGGCCAAATTCAATGATAAAATCATCTAAAACGTGCACGCCGACGTGCTCTCCAGAATCCGACACACCACCCCAGGGAGGAACACCGAATTAGAAGCAGATGAGACGCCATTCGCCCTCACCACCGCCGCACTTAGTCAACACGCAAGAAATGCCTCATCCGGGACTCCTAGGAGGGATGCTGGGACAACCCCCCGACAACTGAATCAAGCAGCAACAAGAAGATACAGAAATTGGACTCCTGCGCCGATGGGTGGCCACCAGTAAATTGCCCATGGGCTCGCAGAGACAAAATTTGACCCAAGATATGTTGCTGATGCTGTGCCAGTGGGAAAAACTAGTCATCAAAAAGGAACTTTTATATCGAAAGGCCATGTCACGAACCACGTCAGCTAGGATATGGCAGGTGATCGTGCCCGGAGCCCATCTCAACCAGCTGGCCCAGGAAGCCCATGAAAAAGGGGCTCACTTTGGTGCTCAAAAGACTTTACAATGGATGCAGCAGATGGTGTACCACCCACGCTTGCACGCTGCCATAGAAGAAGCTTGTCGAACCTGCCGCCCGTGCGAGCTCGCTAAACCCCCTTTGGCATGTGCTGTTGCTCAGTCCTATTCCTACCATTCTGTATATGCTTTTTTCATTTTTATTGACCAGATGTAGTACTTTGCATTTTTCCCTGTTAAAAACCATTCTATTGCTGCCCACTGCTCCAGTTTATTTATATCTTTTTGAATCCTCTCTCTCTCTTCTCTAGTATTACCTATCCCTCCTAGCTTTGTGTCATTGGCAAATTTAATCAGTGTAAGTAATTGATAAAGATGTTGAACAATGCAGGGCCCAGGACAGAGCCCTGTGGTACCCCATTTGAGACATTCTTTCAACTGGATGTGCAGCCGTTTATGACCACTCTTTGCATCCATTCACTAAGTCAGTTATGAATCCACCTAGCAGTTGCCTTGCCCATTCCGTACTTAGTAATTTTTACAATAAGGATTGTGTGAGATACTTTATCAAATGTTTTGCTGAAGTCAAGATATACTATATCTACAGCATTTCCCTGATCCACCCAGTCAGTGATTCTGTCATAGAAGGAAATTAAGTTAGTCTGACATGACTTATTAGTTACAAACCCATGCTGACTCTGGTTAATCACTTCATTCTTATCCAGCTACTTGCATACATGTTGTTTAATAGTTTGTTCAAAGATCTTTCCTGGTATAGAAGTCAGACTCAGTGGTCTATAGCTCCCTGGGTCCACCTTCTTCCCTTTTTTGAAGTTAGTAGAGGGAGTAAACACAAGGAGTTCAGCTTTTGACAGATTCAGTTTTAGTGGGAGGGAGGACATAATGTTAGAGACAGTGGAAAGGCAATCACTGGTATTTTGTAGTAATACAGGGTTAATGTCTTGAGACAAGGTTTATAATTGGGTGTCATCAGCATACAGATGGTACAGAATACCCAATCTGATTGTTTGTCCAATAGGGGCAGTGTACAAGGAGAAAAAAGGGGCTAGGACTGCTTCTTGAGGAACCCTGACAGTAAGAGGAAGGGAAGAGAAGCCAGCAAAAGATACAGTTGTGCTCGCCAGCAAAAGATACAGTTGTGCTCAAATGTTTACATACCTTGGCAGAATTTTTGATTTCTTGGCCTTTTTTCAGAGAATATGAATGAGAACACCAAAACGTTTTCTCCACTCATGGTTAGTGGTTGGGTGGAGCCATTTATTGTCAAATTACTGTGTTTTCTCTTTTTAAATCATAATGATAACCCAAAACATCCAAGTAACGCCTTTCCATATTGTGGCTCCTCCTCCCTATAGGGCACAGTCTGTATTCTATGCCCCCTCACCACACTTACCCTCCCTGGCTGTGACTTTACACTGTCCCCACATGCTACCCCCGCCCACACTACTCAGTCTTTATTCTGTGCCCACTCACAATTTTCACCCCCCATAGAGTCTCCTCACATTATTCCCCACAATAGACTCCTCACACATTTCTCCTTACCTCCTCATTCTGTCTTGTCTCACATCTCTCCTGCTAACCATACTGTATCCTCCCAAATTCCCAACTCCCCATTCTGTGTATGGACCTATCCCCCTTCACTCCCCATACTGCATTTGCACCCATACTCCCCATTCTGTGTCTGCACCAATCCCCCACTCCCCATATTATGTTTGCACACATCTTTCCGTACTGTTTCCTCATACATTCCCCCCATTTCCTCACTTGCCCCTCATACTGTGGCTAAAAATCTTTCCTGTTCTCCATATTGTGTCTGTACTTGTCCCTCCCTTGCTCACCAAATTTGTGTCCTAAATCTTTCCCCCACAAAATAAATCTTCCCCCGCAGAATAAATCCTCCTCACAGAATAAATCTTTCCCCCACAGAATGAATCTACACCCACAGAATAAATCTCCCCTACAGAGTAAATCCCCCCACAGAATAAATCACCTCCCCTACAGAGTAAAGAGTAAATCCCCCCACAGAATAAATCTCCCCTACAGAGTAAAGAGTAAATCCCCCCACAGAATAAATCACCTCCCCTGCAGAATCTCCCCCTACAGAATAAACTTGCCCCCACAGAGTAAATCAATCACAGAGTAAATCCCCCCACAGAGTAAATCCTCCTCACATAATAAATCCTACACACAGAATAAATCTTCCTCACAGAATAATTCTTCCCCCTCAGAATAACTCTCACCTCCACAGAGTAAATACCCCACACAGAATAAATCTCCCTCACAGAATAAATCACCTCCCCTATAGAATAGATCTCCCCCACAGAATAAATCTCCTACCACAGAATTATTCTTCCCCCAAAGAATAAATCACCTCACCTACAGAATAAATCTCCCCTTACAGAATAAATCCCTCACAGAATAACTCACCTCCCCTACAGAATAAATTTTCCCACAGAAATAAATCTTCCCTGACAGAATAAACCTCCCCATACAGAATAAATTCCCCCACAGAATAAATCACCACTCCGCACCAGAATGAATATCCACCCACAGAATAAATCTCCCCCCACAGAGTAAATTCTCTCATAGAATAAATCTCCCCCACAGAAAAAAATCCCCCCCTCACAGATTAAATCCCTCAATAGAATAAATCTCCCCCCCACATTATAAACCCTACTTACAGAATAAATCTACCTTCACAGAGTAAATCACACTCACTGAATTTATCTCCCCATGTTTTCAGCTCCAGTGTGGAGCATTTACCACCGAAGCTCTTCGCTACATGGACGTCAGCAGCGTGATCACATGACCTGATCACACTACTGGCGTCGCTCTGACCCTGCGGTCAGAGGCTCAATTGTACTCGCGAGCTGCAGCTTCTCTGTACCGGCTGTCAGCTGGACACCAACTGTGACCCCCTGCAAGTTGCGCCTGGGACACGTGCCCCAGCTGCCCCCCCTAGATATACCTCTATATATGATGTGTCCTCTGTATTAGTGGCGCATGCGAGTGTATCTCTCATATGTAACTGGTTATGTATCCAATGAAGGAGTGGGATGTTTGCAGCATGTATTCTGTGTTAAAGTCACATATGTCCTCAGTGCAAGTGAATTATATGAAACTTGCTCTATGTATGACTTGGAATGTATTTGCTGTAATAGTAGGGTGTGTGTATGGCATGCATGTGTAGCATGCCGGTGCTGTGTCTGCATTTTTGTTCCATTAACCCTTTCACGACACGCGCCGTACTAGTACCGCGCATGTCGTGTCTCCTCCTTTAATGTGGGCTCTGGCGCTGACCCCACATCAAAGTTGCGACATGTCAGCTGTTTTGAATAGCTGACATGTGCCCGCAATAGGTGCTAGCGGAATCGCGATCTGCCCGCGCCTATTAATTAGTTAAATTCTGCTGTCAAACTCTGAAAGTGGGCTTTAAATAGAGCTTCTGGCAGTGCAGCGACGACCCGCGTCACATGATCGGGGTCATCGGTGCGGTGCCATAACAACCAGAGGTTTTCCTTGAGATCTCTATGGTTGTTGATGGTAGATTGCTATGAGGGCCACCCTGTGTTCGGCGCTCATATCAATGCTGTCATTCTGCTGCATAGAGGTTATCTGAGCATCACCTCTATGTAGCAGAGGCGATCAAGTTGTGGCAGCTTCTAGCCTCCTATGGAGGCTATTGAAGCAAGCCAAAAGTTAAAGTGTTTTAAAAAAAAAATATATATATATACATTTATATATAAAAGTTCAAATCATCCCCCTTTCGCCCCAATCAAAATAAAGCAATGAAAAAATCAAACATGCACATATTTGGTATTGCCGTGTAAAGAATTGCCTGATCTATCAATAAAAAAAGGATTTACCTGATCGCTAAACGGCGTAGCGAGAAAAAAAATCAAAAGGCAAGAATTACGTTTTATGGTCGCCGCGAATTGCATTAAAATGCAATAACGGGTGATCAAAAGAACGTATCTGCACAAAAGTGGTATCATTAAAAACGTCAGCTCGGCACACAAAAAAGTAAGCCCTCACCCAACCTGAGATCATGAAACATGGAGACTCTACCGATGTCGGAAAATGGCGCAATTTCTTTTTCATCAGTTATGGCTCTGGGAAGAAGGGGAGTGAAAAACAGAAACACAAAACTGAAAAAGGGCTCCGTCATGAAGGGGTTAACTATATAAAGAATATGATTCTTGGCTCTGAAGAAATGCAGTTGACATTACATGGTGAGGGCACATACACTTCTTGTACAGCGGCCTTCTATATCAGTGCCATCCTTCTCCAGTTTACAAAAGTAGCCCCTGCCAGCAGAGTAAGAGTTACTATATGGGGAGCTGGGAAGGAGTAATTTAGACACTTTTTGTAAACTATTCGAGAGGTGGAGAAGATTTGAGTCGACCGCTCTGATTGATGGAAAAGTATGGGGTGAAAGTTTTTATTAATGGAATGGAAAACAGTTTATTGCAATCAAAATATAAATGGATTCAGTGTTCTGACTATATGGAAATTGTATGCCCATTACAGTATCACTTCTGATGGATCCAAAGAAAACAGTTCAAAGCATTTCCTTTTATGCACTTTTCACAGTATGTTAGACTTTGACTCCCAGTATGAACTGATACTTGAAGCTAACCTGGATCCAATATTGACCATCTGCCTTATCCGTTGTGCACATGACTCTCTAAATCTTTTGATAATATTAAGTGTTGTAGATTGTGGGATTTTCAAAGTCTGCAATTTTAAGTTGGAGAACATTTTTTGGAAGTTGTTGTACAATTTTTAGATGTAGTTGTTCACATCTTCTGACCTTATTTGCATCTGTGAGACTCTGCCTCTCTAACATGCAGAGTCATATACACAGTCATGTGACTAAGTTGTATATTGACTCTTCCGTTATTATTCATAAATGCCACTTACTTTTCCTGCCTCTTTTAACCCTGTCCCACCTTTTAGGAGTTGCTGCCATCAACCTGTAAATTAGTTAATTTTATCAAATACATAATACAAATTTCTAACTTTCAACTTTTGATCTCTGTTCCATGCTGTACTGCAAATAAAATAAGGCAATAAGAGATTTACAAATCTTTGCTTTTTTTTTTACATCTGAGGCTAGTTTCACACTTGCTTTTTTTTGCAGCGCGTTTTTCCCGCAAAAAACGCATTGAAAAAACGCATACAAAAGCATACAACTGCTGCGTTTTTTTCAAGCATTTTTATGAGCATGCATGAAAAAAACGCAGCGTTTTTATGCGTTTGTATGCGTTTTTAGTGCGTTTTTACCGCGTTTGCGTTTTTTTCCAACATTAGGTGGCCCCTCACACTAACCCAAACCATGACTTTACTAACCCTAACCCTGACCCTAACCCTAACCCTAACCCTGACCCTAACCCTTAACCAAATCATACTTAACCCTAAACCAAACCCTAAACCCTAACTAACCCTAACCCTAACCCTAACCCTAACCCTAACCATGACCCTAACCCTAACCCTGACCCTGACCCTAACCCTAACCCTAACCCTGACCCTAACCCTAACCCTAACCCTGACCCTAACCCTTAACAAAACCATCCCTAACCCTAACCCTAACCCTGACCCTAACCCTGACCCTAACCCTAACCCTGACCCTAACCCTTAACCAAACCATACTTAACCCTAATCCTGACCCTAAACCTGACCCTAACCCTTAACAAAACCATACTTAACCCTAACCCTGACCCTAACCCTAACCCTAACCCTAACCCTGACCCTAACCCTAACCCTGACCCTAACCCTTAACCAAACCATACTTAACCCTAATCCTGACCCTAACCCTGACCCTAACCCTTAACAAAACCATACTTGACCCTAACCCTAACCCTAACCCTGACCCTAACCCTTAACCAAACCATACTTAACCCTAATCCTGACCCTAACCCTGACCCTAACCCTTAACCAAACCATACTTAACCCTAACCCTGACCCAAACCCCAACCCTAACCCTGACCCTGACCCTAACCCTAACCCTAAACCCCCTTAACTAACCCTAACTCTAACCCAAACCCCTAAATTCCATGGTTAAAAAAAAAAACGCATATGCAAAAAAACGCATACATGAGCATGCCAGTGCACACATATGCGCATCCATAGGCTATAATGGCCATTTTTAGCGCAAAACGTGCGCATATGTGCGCATGCGCTTTTTTGCAGGGCCAAAAAATGCAACATGCTGCGTCTAGAAAATACAAACGCACACCCCAAAAAAACGCAGCGCATGAAAATCGCATACATGCGCTTACAAGCGCGCAGGTTTGCGCACCCATGTTAAATATAGGGGAAAAAACGCATGCGCACATATGCGTTTTTTCCAGCGCTAAAAAACGCAAATGTGAAACCAGCCTTACACTTAGTTGCAATCAGAGTTTTATATAATATATTATGGAAATAGTATGTTCTTAAACATCTTGGACATGTCTTAGGTGGTCCTAGAAATATCACACTTCATGATGAAAACCTCAGAAGGGTCTCCGAAATAAAGAAAAAGGAAATATTTTAATGGAAGGCCTCAGTGTGGATAAGAAATGTAAGAAGAACGAGGTTAAAAAAATCCTTGGAAAGAATGAGTTATTCTGTACTTTTGATTATGACTAATTCTGCATGTTTGACCTTCCTCTTGGAATATCCCATATCTGATGTAATGAAGGGGATGGAGAGTACAATTTGTTGGACATTATTGTATCCGACTTTTCCAAAGCTGTGGTCTGAACATATATTTAACATTCTAAAACAAGCTGGTTTCCATCAGTAGCTCTGAAAGATCAGATCAGCAACTTATACTGGTCTTTCTTGGTCTGTACATCTGGCTGGTTTCATTTTTTTTCCTTGTTGATTTTATAATGTTCGTCTCATCTGCTGTTGTATTTCTCACTAGCCCTTAAGTACCCCAAAAGGTCATGTTTTATGGATTTCCCATGCAAAAAACACCTGTGGCAATTACTGATGTAGTGATATATTAGATCATCTGTGAAGTATTAGGAATTTTTGAAATCATGACCCTTTGAGAATGACTGAAGAGTAGAGTTGAGAAACACTTCTATATCAGCATACATTAGTATAGATTTATATGCTGGATTTGTTGGTCATTCTTAATCAGTTCTCTAAAAATAAGGTCCCCATAAAACTACAACATTGCCATATCAGTGCCAGATACTTTGGCTTCTATATTCAAGTGGTACAGATGTGTCCACCCTAACCATTTCGTAAATTTCATTAAGGATACCAATTTTTGACATTTAGATCACATTTACTAAGTAGCTACACATAGACACATATATCACAGATATCTCCTGACAGAGTAACTTAAAATATTTTTTTAAAGCTAACAGTTTTTGCCATTTATCTTGAGGTATGTTGAGGGCAGCATGGTGGCTCAGTGGTTAGCACTGCAGTCTTGCAGCACTGGATTCTTGGGTTCAAATTCCACCAAGGACAACATCTGCAAGGAGTTTGTATGTTCTCCCTGTGTTTGTGTGGGTTTCCTCCGGGTTCTTTGGTTTCCTCCCACACTCCAAAGACATACTAATAGAGAAATTAGATAGTGAGACCCAATGGAGACAGTGATGATAATATATGTAAAGTGCTGCGGAATAAGATACCGCTTTATAAGTAGAGCATAATAAATCAATATAAACAGGTAAGGAAGTGCTTTACAGACATCATCATTGCATAGAAATATGAATAGTGTCATTCAAATCTAGAAATCATCATTCAAAAAACAAGCCCTCATATGGCTATGTTGATATAAAAATAAAAAAATAAAAATGACTCTTGGAAGCTGGTGAGGAAAAAAATATAAGTGCAAAAAGTATTGTAGCAAACACTCATGCTCATATGATAGGTTAGTCCTGCACAGGTGCCCAATGGAGAATTTACATGATCCCCAGTGGGCCTGAGCCCGATCTCATGTCTATATATATATATATATATATATATATATATAAAGCTGAGTGTATGTGTGTGTGTATGTATCAAGCCCTACCCACTCCACATAGCCATGCCCACTCAACATAGCCACACTTACTCCACACGCAAAGCCCTATCCACACGGTCCACGTTGTTAGCGCACACGGGCGGAGACACATTCACCTCGAAAGCCACCCTGCAAAACTCACCGGCTGTGACGTCCCAGCTGCTGCAAGCTACAATCAGGACCGCTGCCTTCATAGTATCAGTGCACAGCAGGCACAGGCCACATCTAGCTCCATTGTGTCTAGAACGGAGTTGCTCCTGTGAAGCATGACATCAAGGCAAAGGGAGGAGCCTCATGGATTACACCACTGTGCTCATAACAGGAAGTTGCTGTGTGGTGTTGCAGAAGAAGTAGGCTGTGTATACGATACGCTTTATTGCAATTAGTGCAATTTCTCTCAGGATCAAGTGTTTCCAATTGTATATGGAAGAGGAGTGAGAGGTGTTGCCAGAGGAGTCTGAGTAAAAAGCAGAAGTATGAGGTGCAGGAGGTATAAGGCCTCTTAACTGGCGCCGTTAAGTCATATTGGCAGTCGTTAAGGGGTTAATATTGTGTTAGAAAAAAATTTGCATCAACAAAATGGCACCGGTTGTGTTCCATGTACCAACAGTGACAATTTCTTTTTCTTCTGCACATTCCCACACTAGTCCTTGGAACACATTAGGCTGCGCATATGCAGATTGAGAGCATTGCTTGCCAATAGATGCTATTGCAAGCGCCAACACCTTTTTTGCTGAAGCAAAATTTTTCTTTTTTGAAGACCACAATATTAAATGCGCAGGCGCAGTATTTAAAATAGGAAGCACATCACTGAAGATTCAGTGACCTGTCATTTAAGCCCAGAATGATCATGATGAGGCCTGAGCACCATAAAAGATCCACATACCGGCATACCCGGAGCACCAGCTTCTCATTAACTTCAAACACAGATTAAAAAAAGAAACAGAAGACAGATTTCTCCAACTCAGGTATCATTTTAATCCATGTAACTTAATTTAATCCATGCAATGTAATCATTATAATTTGTTATAACTAACCACAGTTAGTTACTATGCCCGGGCAACGCCGGGTTCTTCAGCTAGTACATTATAAAGCCAAAATGCTACTCATATAGAGCCTGATGCAAAAAGATCAGGTTTGTTCACACTAGTCTTGATGAGGGGGTGTGCTGGAGTCAGATACTCCTGATTCATAAAGAATTGCATGTGACTTTATTAATCAGGAGCATTGGATGAGTGATGGTCATTTTCTAAAATGGTGCATCTGGTCTGCCTTCTGCACGAGCGATGGCAGTATTGTTCATAAAATACATTTTTCGCCTGCATGGGATGCCTGACAAGATTGTCAGTGACCGGGGTCCTCAGTTCACATCTCGCTTTTTGAGGGAGCTCTTAGGCTGCTTAGTATTGAGCTTAATTTTATCCTCAGCGTACCATCCTGAGATGAATGGACTGGTGGAGAGGGCCAATCAGAAGCTGGTCATGTATCTGACATTTTGTGTCCAACAAGCATGACAACTGGTTGTCCCTGCTGCCTTGAGCAGAGCTTGCCTTAAATTTAAATAACGCCATTTCTGATTCCACTAGGCAGACTCCATTTCTCCTTAACTACGGGCAGCACCTGAGTGTTCCGGTGCCCATGTCTGTCTCGGCCTCTGACCCTAGGATGGTGGATTAGGCAGTGGAGGCTCGTGACATCTGTTATCACACCCAAGATGCAATCAGGGCCTCTAAGGAGAGAATGAGAGCCTCTGCTGACACGTGTCGTCATCCCGCTCCAGTCTTTGCCCCTGGTTATTTGGAGTGACTATCTGCTCGTAACATCAGGCAGCGTGTAGAGTCCACAAAATTTGCTCCCCATTTTCTAGGTCCTTCCAAGGTTCTTGAACAGGTGAACCCTGTAGTGTAGCGCCTGAGCCTTCCGCCACATCTAAAAATTACCGACACCTTTCACATTTCTCTCTTAAAATCCAGGTATATGTCTCGGTTATCTGTGTCTCCTGCTGGGGCTTCAGATACATCTTCGGACAATTTTGAGGTGAATGCTATTATCAGGTCCAAGGTACTGTGCGGAAAAAAAAATTCTGGTCGACCGAAAGATAGAACCTGGGAGCCTGTTGAGCACATTCTTGCTCCTCAGCTTATTGCAGCCTTTGAGCGTAGAGAGGCTGACTGGAGGGGACGCTGGCGGTTGGGGTAATGTTAGGCATTTGGATTCTTCCACTGCACAGGATAGATGCCAAACCTTGTCTGCCTCTGCAGTCTCCCATTCTGGTTCGGCTGCTGCAGGTGCTGCTTAGCATAGACGTCGGTCCCAGCATCTTGCTCAGGCCCATGCTATAGGGTTGGTTACTGCTGGCTCTCCAGCCAAGTCCTTTGTAACCAGTAATATTCAGGTACAGCCTGGCACTCTGGAGCCTAAGTTCAGAGATCACCGTACTGGTCATGTACATGATGTGGAGTGTTCCTTTTGGTGGTCGGACGTTGGCTACTCTGGTGATGTGGCAGATCCATAGAGGAGTTTGTTGAGTGCATTTACTGTTTGTGTTATCATTGTTTGCTTTTTACACCGTGAGTTAGCTATGTCTCGCTGTGAGGTTAACAGGTATTCGTATCTAGCGCCATACCTCGTAGCTTTGCACTAAGCTGCACCGCTCTGTGTAGGGGTAGCTCGATTTCTGTGTTCACCTCTCTGAGTCATTATCAGAGATGGGTAATTAGCATTCTGTTAACACAGGGTGACGTTTAACCCCATGTGTTCTTTGAGATTGCTCGCAGCACGGTTCCGCCATTATTCAGTAACAGAAGGTTAACATCTCTGCACCGTGGACCCAGGCTTGCGATCTCACTTTATTAGTTAGTTTATTTAGTGTGATCAGCCAATCCTAACAGTTTGTGAGGAAAAGATAATATATATTAATTTTGAAGCAGAAAGAGAGGGTAGTTACTATGTTGCTAGGTAAAATCTGTTCACACATAACCATTTATGTTCTCTTTGACAGTACTAAGGCTGTGTTTGCATTAAAGGTGTTGGATACAGTAAGGCCTCAGAGTGACATAGATGTCTTTTCAGGGCAAATGGAAGCTTTATAATAATTTCAATATGTGGCGAATCGATATGCGTCAAATCAAGTTTGTTTTTTATTGTGGTATCGCTTGCTAGTTTGACTTTCAAAAGATTTGCTCATCCCCAATGGATACCTATGGTGACCACAGATGGTAACAAAAATCATTGTACAAGACGTTGATGAATAACTGTTACGGTTCTGCAGCACAGGACTAGGCTAGGAGGGGGAAACTGACCCTGCTCTGTCACTAGGCTTATACCCTACGATGGGGTGGGTGACCCATTTCTTGTGAATAGACACACCGACGATCCTAGGTTAATCTTCAGCGAAGACCTATAGATAGGGGGAAGGGGGTCCCTGAAAGATCTAAGGACTGGGCACAAAAACGGGTGATCTCCTATAGAAAACAAAGAGAAGGCTGCTGTCGCGTCCGTCTGCAAGTCTGGGCTGCAGACAGACAGCGCCCCGAGTAGCACCGACACCCTTAAACCCTATACAGGGATCTGGATTTACTGCAGAGCCCAGGAAGCGCTGTCTGAACAGGAGCAGAGTGCCAGAGCAGAACGGTCGCAATAGAACAGCAGGAAGGGAGCCAAAAATGGAGTTGGAAACCAGGTGAGCAGTGGAGGTACAGAAACGGCAGGCAGAGGCAGAGTCGAGAGTCCAGGCAGAGGTCAAAAACCGGGAGAGTAGCGGAGGTACAAAATCGTCAGGCAGTAGAGGGGATCAGGAATCCAGGCAAAGGTCAGCGTCAGTAATCAGGAGAAATGCAAGGTACAAAAACGGCAGGCAACAGAGTAGTCAGAAGTTCAGGCTGAGGTCGGAGTTAACGATAGGCAATCACAAGTAACACGTAGGGGAACCAAGAATATATCCGGCGGCTTGCAAGCTCAGTCCCAAGGTATTTGAGGAATCAGGTCGTCCCTCACAGGCTCCCGGGCTGGTGATGTCATCAGGACCGCCCCCAGGACCAGACCTGATGATGATGCACCAGCCCCTTCATGACTGACAGAGGAGCGGAGTCTGCGTCCAGTAGACGCCTGCGCAGAAGCCCTTTCATTGTTGCCGCCCTCACTCGGGCGCGAGCCACGGCGCCTCCTAGTGGTTGAGGGCGGAACAGCAGGCCCCGAGATCGACGACGACATGTCAGTCCGGCGTCTCCTGGTGGCCGAGGCCTGGATAGCAGGTCCCGAGCCCGAGGGCGGCGTGACAGTCCGTCGCCTCATAGTGGCTGAGGGCGGAACAGCGGGCCCTGAGTCTGACGGCGACGTGACAGCTGCAGAAACAAACTGAAAACAGAAACTAAGACTTGCAGAACCAGAGGTCCCAGAACTGCACTAATCAAAAACACAGGAGGCACAGCAAGGCTCCAAGCCAGACTTCAAGCTGACTGACACTGTTGTCCAGCAAGGAACGGGAGACAGGTGCAGGCTAATAAAGGGTGATACAATCACCTGACCCAAGACAAACTCAGCACCAGGGGAAAAAGACCAGCAGCCAGAACACTACAAGAAAATGGTGGATAGTCACAAACTGAACAGATTCTAACAATAACTTATTTTTGAAACTATTATAAATGTGTTCTATCGCTATAGCTATATTAATACTATTATTGTGCCCTGTATTTTACCTTTTACCATCAAGAACAGCCCTATTTTCATGAAACGTGTAGGTTTAACTTACCTTAGTCTGACATCAAAGACAATGTGTATTTAGCTAAGAAAAATAACCGAATAGCTTATACTGGTTAAAAGTATTCAGTGTAACAAGATAAGTATATTACAATGGTTACATTGTACTGAATGATACCGGACTTTGCTATATAGGTCTGAAGTTATTGCATTACAGGACCTTATTGAAATAAAAACTGCATTGTTTTATTACACATGGCTACATTAAACATCCAGAATGTGAAAAGGCTGTGAAAACAACTTTTATCATTGTCAATCTTGCCGTTTTGAAAGGCGAATTTACTATATTTTGAACAATCGTGGCAGTCAATGTAAGTCATTTTGGAAATATGAGAAAGAAAATGGTTTACTAAGCAAAATTCTGCAGAATAATTCCCTGTTCAGGAATACCAGAAGAAGATTGTTACATGCCAAAAAAAATACCCAGCTTGAAAAAAAAGAGGAAGAAAGCATCACTTAGGTATGAATAGAGTACTTATACTCCTCAGTCTTGCGGAAATCTTTCATGTTTAATCTTTGAAATTAATTTAGTTTTGCTAATAATGGCTAATTGGCTGTAATTCATCCTAGAAGAAAAGTCTGAGATAAAGTGGTGATATTAAAATAAGCTTTCTCTTATGTACTTTCATATATATAGCTGACTCTTCAGTGTGACTCGCTAATGTTTCACATCACCTATGTGCTTGGTTACAAACATGTTCATGTAGCCTATGACTTAAAGAGATCCTGTCAGCACGGTTTTGTAACGTAAAATAGAGACATGGCCATAATGGGGCTGTAATACTGATTACATTGATACCTTTTGGTGAAGAAATCTTCTTTAATCACCATTAGTGATGAGCTAGTATAGTCATTACTCGCGATTTCCCGAGCATGTTCCGGTGATCTCCGAGTATTTGGATGTGCTCGGAGATTTAGTTTCTGTCGCCGCAGCTGCATGAATTACGGCTGCTAGCTAGACTGAATACATGTGAGGAATGCCAATTTGTTAGGGAATTCCCACATGTATTCAGGCTGTCTAGCAGCAGCAAATCATGCAGCTACGGCGACAGAAACGAAATCTCCGAGCACATCCAAATACTCGAAGAACACCCTAGCATGCTTGGGAAATCTCGAGTATTGAGTATACTCGCTCATCACTAATCACCATTTGAAGTTTTCTCCTAATTGGATTTTGGTACACTGAGGCCGGATCGTATAAGAAAGGTAATGAGAAGTGGCGTAACTAGAATCCGATGGGTAATTGTATCCAGATAGTTTGAAGGGCTTCATCGCAAAAGGGGTGAATACATATGCACTAGCCAATTTTTTGTTATTTGAGCCCATAAATTTAATTTATGTCTATGTTTTTCTCACTTCACCAATTTAGACCTTTTAGTGCTGATGGATCACACACAAATCGAATTACAAAAATATTTAAACAGGTTGTAATGTAAAAAAAAATAGGTAAAAACGCAAGGAGTGAATACTTTCACAAACTATGTATGTGAACTGGTGAATTTCTGGAAAATAGTCAACTCATGAACTGTAACGCCCGTTGGATTATCCCAATACCAATACTAAATTTAATTGTAAAACCCAGTTCGTCTTCAAAAATACATTTTATTCTATTTTGTATACTTGTATGTGTCTTCTACTGAGCAAGTATATCTCTGGAGAGAACATGCTTTGGCTGATTTATTTAGCTCCACTGGATTGCTTTTCTTAGCATTATACTTAAGATAACAAGTACTTACGTCTCTAGCAAAAAATGTATTTAATCTGGCGCGGAATTGCTGTTCCTCTTGATGTTGCGGTTCAGATTCATTAAAGGACAATCTGTGTAAATGAATACATAAATAAACCCAAACTGTATATTTTGCTGTGTTCTAAACACTACATGGAAAGTTTACTACACACATGAAAAGGAAACACACTGTGGTGCATAGAGAACAATGCACTTGTAGAAGTGACGGTGGCTTCAACTTATATCGTCATATCTTGGTGGAACATGGAGACATTTATAAGCTGCATCTTTATTGACATGTTGGGAGACATATTAGTAGGTGGGTTTCTCACAACTTATGGCTCAGTGTCACTGCACTGTAGGATAATCACAGTTATTGTTACAGGGTTAGTTATTGTGGGGAATTACAGATTTTTGTAACACTAAATATACACAAAAAAGAATAAACACAGATCTCGACCACACACATTATATCACATGAAACATTGAGCCACACCATTATGGCTTCCTTTGTCATTCTGCCCACCCACCACTGACTTACAGTATTTTCCATACGAGTAAGATGACTTTCCCAGCTGAATCTCTATGATGGGATGTTCACATACACAGATTAATCTTCAATTAGTATTTATTTTTGGTGACAATAAATAGGTAATAGAAATATTTATACACAGTTACATCTAACACGTAGGCAGGCATCCAGTGGATCAGGACTTACAGGTGCTTGTCACAAAATTAGAAAATCATCAAAAAGTTAATTTATTTCAGTTCTTCAATACAAAAAGTGAAACTCATATATTATATAGAGTCATTACAAACAGAGTGATCTATTTCAAGTGTTTATTTCTGGTAATGGTGATGATTAAGACTTACAGCTAATGAAGACTCACAAGTCATCATCTCAATAAATTAGAATAGTTAACAAAAACACCTGAAAAGGTTTCCTAAGTGCTAAAAATGGTCCCTTAGTCTGTTTCAAAAGGCTCCACAATCATGGGGAAGACTACTGACTTGACAGATGGCCAGAAGGCAGTCATTGACACACCCACAAGGAAAGTAAAGTTTGCATTTCATTTGGAAATCAAGGTCCCAGAGTCTGGAGGAAGAGTGGAGAGGCCACAATCCAAGCTGCTTGAGGTCTAGTGTGAAGTTTCCACAATCAATGATAGTTTGGGGAGCCATGTCATCGGCTTGTGTAGGTCCACTCTCTTCTATCAATACCAAAGTCAGCGCAGCCGTCTACCAAGAAATTTTAGAGCTCTTCTTGCTTACCTCTGCCAACAAGCTTTTTGGAGATGGAAATGTCATTCTCCAGCAGGACTTGGCACCTGTCCACACTGCTAAAAGTACCAATACCTGGTTTACAAACAACAGTATCACTGTGCTTGATTGGCCAGCAAACTCATCTGACCTCAATCCCATAGAGAATCTATGGTGTATTGTCAAGAGGAAGATAAGAGACACCAGACCCCACAATGCAGACAAGCTGAAGGCTGCTATCAAAGCAGTCTGGTCTTCCATAACACCTCAGCAGTGCCACAGGCTGATCGCCTCCATGCCACGTCACAATAATGCAGTCATTGATGAAAAAGGAACCCCGACCACGTAATGAGTGCATTTACCGAACATTCATTTCAGTAGGCCAGTATTTCAGATTTTAAAATCATTTATCTAGCTGGTGTTATAAAGTATTCTAATTTACTGAGATAATGACTTTTGGGTTTTCATTGGCTGCAAACCATAATCATCAACATTAACAGAAATAAACACTTGAAATAGATCACTCTGTTTGTAATGGCTCTATATAATATATGAGATTCACTTTTTGTATTGAAGAACTGAAATAAATTAACTTTTTGATAATAATCTAATGTTGTGAGACGCGCCTGTAGCAGATCTCACGTCCTGAGTAGGTCACCGTGCCTTTAGCTGACCACGTACTTCAGCTGTACTGGAAGACTACACATAAGCTTCGTTCACACTTCTGTGTTTGTACATAGGCGTGACAAAAATGTTATTGGTGTCATCAGTGTTATACATTAGTGTGTCATCCATGTGCCCATTTTTACCAAACAATAAATGAATTACATGGCTTCTCCTAAACTTTACAATGTTAACCACAGGCAGCACACGGATGCCATCCATGGCCCTTTTCATCTGTGCTGCTGGAAAAAACAGACATGTCTCCTTGCGTTTTGCACAGACACACCATCTGTGAAAAACACGGACAGGTAAACAACAGCATAGATTATAATGTGTATGTGTTGTGCCTGCGAAAAAAAGAGGATACAATACGTACATGCCACATGGACGTGTGAATAAGGTCTAAGAAAATTTTTAAATACGGACCAACAAATACTTTACCAAATATATCAACTACATCTTATAAAGCATCCAACACATTAAAACATCAAATCAGAACCCCTGAGTGGCTGTAGCAGTACAGGTCACTCGGGCACAAACACTGTATGCTATCGCTTACTCTACTGCACAGTAAAATTTTTGTAATAAGGTGGAAAAAAATACATTGAATGCATGATGTTTGATCATGATCTAAACGATATCAGACCTCCAGCAGTCTTGCCATCAAAAGCTAAGCTCTAATTTATAGTGTGTGTGTATATATATATGTATTGTAAGGTAGTGCCTATTGTTCGTGTTGGGGAACATTCACTTGGCAACCGATTAATAGGGTCCGGCACGGGGTTTTTCACATTAATCAGTCCATGTGGTTTATTATGCAGCATAAACCATAAACAGCATGTAGAAAGGGTAACAGTCTTACATCAGACCAAATGAATGTTCAGTGTAGAGCTCAGCTCTCTTAGCCCTGTGGTCACACAGGATGTGCTTTGTCCACCAATCAGGCTCTATAGCCTCACAGTTATTTCCCCCCATATCCGGGGTTACCTCTTAGTTGCTTCTCATTCAGGACGTCCATTCCCTCCTGGGGACTGTCCCACACACATAGTGTCAGGAACACAGCACTGCACTTGCTCACTGAGCCAGTGCGCGTGTCCTGAGCAAAGCGAACTGTGCTCAAAGATACCTGTGGAGCGGGCAGCAGCCGAGTGGCCTAAACTCCAGAGAGCTAGGAGCTGCATGAGAACTCCTAGCAGAGTAACTGCGAGACAAAGTTACCAAGGGGCATAGACAGGGAGGATAGTCAGGACGTAGCCAATGAGTCATACACAGAGATAGCTGCAAGGTACAAGAGGGGCGAGCAGAGAGTAGTCAGATCACAGGCAATGAGTCATACACAGGGAGGGTAAAGAAGTACAGAATCAACAGGCAAACTCACAAAGGGGAACAGAACCGGGTCAGAACCATATAAACAAGCTATAACAACGAACAGGCACACAGAGGTCACCACACTCGGCCAAAGGCAACAGTATAACTGACAGGGATTGGAGCTTCCCAGGGGTTTAAGAAGCTCTCCCAGAACCAACGAGAGGTCACAATCATTAACCCCAGGTGTGCAGGTCAAAACCTGCACTGAGCTTCAGACATTAACCCCTGACGTTCAGCTCAAAAACCTGCACTGGGTTCATGACACATACCCCCCTCTCAACGGGGGGCCTCTGGACCCGCAGGCTTCCCTGGGTACTTGGCATGGAAAGCCCGAACCAGGCGATCTGCATGTACAGAGCGAGCAGGCACCCATGAGCACTCCTCTGGTCCATAACCCTTCCAGTGGACCAGGTACTGCAAAGAGCGGCGCACCCGCCGAGAGTCCACAATATGTCCTACCTCATACTCCAATTGACCCTCCACCAGCACTGGAGGAACAACAGGCTCGGAGTCCTCTTTGACAGACCCTATGGATTTCAGCAGAGATTTATGGAACATAATTAAATATTTTTAAGGAGGCGGGGAGACGCAACCTATATACCACTGGGTTGACTATCTCCATAATCTCGTACGGACCAATGAACATTGGTCGCAATTTAGCTGATGGTACCTTCAAGTTGATGTTACGTGTGGAAAGCCAAACCTTCTCTCCCACCTGAAACATGTCTCCCGAGGCTCTCTTTTTGTCAGCAAAATATTTGTACGTCCCCTAGGCCCAAGAGATATTACGCTGGACTTCAGCCCAGAGGTTTTTTAACCGTTGAACGGACCCCTCTACCCCTGGACAACCGGAATCCACCCGTGAAAACTCTCCAAAATGCGGATTGAACCCATAGTTAATCGGGAATGGGGACATGTTGGTGGACTGACTCACCCGGTTGTTAAAAGCGAATTCTGCCAACGGTAACGCATCACACCAATCCTCCTGTCTGACGGAGGTCAGACACCTGAGAATTTGTTCCAGGGATTGACTGGTGTGTTCTGTCTGACCTTTACTCTCCAGATGATATGCCGACGAGAAGGAGAGTGAGATGCCCAATTTCATACAGAACGCCCTCCAAAATTTGGCTACAAACTGCACACCTCTGTCAGACACAACATTCAGAGGTACGCCATGCAATCGGACCACATGCTGCACAAACAACTTTGACAATGTTTCTGCTGAGGGTAATGCTGCCAAAGGAATGAAATGGGTCTGTATAGAAAACCTATCCACCACCACCCAGATCACGGTATTGCCCCTGGAAGGTGGAAGGCCGGTAATTAAATCCATGGAAAGTTGAGTCCATGGCCTATCAGGAACAGGTAAAGGTATGAGTTCCCCAGCCAGCCGGTTATGCGAACTTTTGGAACGGGCACACACACCACAAGCAGAAACAAATTTCTTGACATCGGACCTTAGAGAGGGCCCCCAAAAACCCCTGGCTACTGCCTCTCTAGTGGCCGTGATACCTGGATGAGCACTCAATCTAGACTCATGAAACTCCTGCAGAAGTCTAGGCCACAATAAATCTGGAACAAACAATTTATCCCCTGGCCTGGTTGCCGGAGCTAGGGCCTGAGCCCTTAGAATTTCTTGTTCCAACTCAGATGAATACACCAAAATGTCATCCAAATAAATAATAACAAAATGGCCTATCAGGTCAGAAAACACAACATTGATGAAATTCTGGAAAATAGCGGGTGCATTAGTTAACCCAAACGGCATTACCAGGCTTTCAAAGAGTCCTTCTGATGTGAGGAACGCAGTTTTCCACTCGTCCCCTTCCTGAACCCTTATCAGATTTTAGGCCCCCCCGGAGATCTAACTTGGAGAAGCATTGGGCCCCAGCTAACTGGTTACATAAGTCTGGGATGAGGGGAAGCGGGTAAGTGTTCCTAACCATTATCTTGTTCAGTTCCCGAAAGTCTAGGCACGGCCTCAAACCACCATCTTTCTTCTTCACAAAGAAGAATCCTGCTGCCACAGGTGACACAGAAGGCCTGATATACCCTTTGCGGAGACTCTCAGCTATGTACTCCTTCATGGCTTGGTGCTCAGGCCCGGACAAATTGAACAATCAAGCCTTAGGTAACTTGGCTCCGGGTACTAAATCAATGGCAAAATCGTAGGGTCTATGTGGTGGCAGCGCCTCAGCCTCAGTTTCGGAAAAAACGTCTTTGAAATCCTTCAGGTACTCTGGAATACCTTCCAGACCAACAGACGACACAGATACGGATTTAACAGTGTTAACAAGATGTCTAAGGTTACCACATTTATCTTTACATCCCCATTGAGTGATCTCCCCTGTCACCCAATCAATGGTAGGATTATGGCGTTGAAGCCAAGGCATCCCCAGTACCAGTCCTGCAGGCAAGTTATCTAACACAAGACAACTTAGTTTTTCCACATGAGTGGAACCCACTTTTAGAGAAAAAGGTTCAGACCTGCAACAGATACCGTCCTGGGTAAGAGGGGACGAGTCAATTACCACAAGTTTAACAGGATCTTGAAGCCTGACTATCCCTATCTTATTAAGAGTCATAATTTTGGTATCAATCAGGTTCACGGCAGAACCACAGTCAACAAAAACAGTAGTTTGAACCGGACCATTACCAAGTTACAGTTCCACCTGCAGCACCATTTTTGCACGTGAGGAAAATTGTACCTGAAGGTCTGGGTAGCCTCCTCGACTACTGCCCAGACCTAGTCGTTTTCCGTCATCTTGGAGGATGACGGACAGGAGGGGCAGTCCTTCTTCCAGTGTCCAGATTCCACACAATAGAAGCACAACTGCTTCTCCCAGCAGAGTCTTCTTTCCTTTTCCTTACAGGTGACAGCGCTCACCTCCATAGCCACAGGAAGAGTCCGGGTCTCATCTCCACTAAAGAATAATGGTGTTTCCAGTTGCATAACGCCTCTAGCCCGCAGTCTACGATCCATGCGAACCGCTAGGGTCATGGCATCCTCCAGGGAGTCAGGTGGAGGATGGAGTGCCAGGGTATCCTTCAGATGATCACACAGGCCTCTACGGAACTGCCCCCGAAGGGCGGCATCACTCCAAGAAATCTCGGCTGCCCAACGTCTGAATTCAGTACAGAACCACTCAGCCGAGTGCTCCCCCTGACAGCCACTCATCACCTTGTCCTCAGCCAAACGCACTCTATCAGGCTCATCATAAATAAGCCCTAAGGCTTAAAAAAATGCATCCACAGACATTCTCTCAGGGGTAGAAGAGGAAAGCAAAAATGCCCAGGCTTGTGGGGACCCCCTAAGCAGGGACATAACCACCCCCACCCTCTGTTTCTCATCCCCAGAGGAGCGGGGTCTCAAAGAGAAAAAGAGCTTACAGCCCTCCTTAAATGCTCTGAATTCATCTTTGTTACCAGAAAACATATCTGGCAATTTAACCGGGGATTTGGGTGGGACTTAAATGACATCTCTATTCCCCACCTGCTGAAAGCCTGCGGAAAGCACCCCCTGAACCGAGTCCGCAACCTGCCGCTGGGACTGGGCCAGGGCTTGGTGTTCCAAACTTAGCTTCTGCAGCAACTGAGTCAAGCATTTCACCTGCTCAGATAAGGCATGTGTCAGAGACACCGCACTGCACTTGCTCATAGAGCCAGTGTGCGTGTCCTGAGTACAGAAGCAGTGCTAAAAGTTACCTGGGGAGCAGGGCAGCAGCGGTGACCATGCGTGCTTCAGGCTAATAGTGTCAGGGTCCAGTCAGCGCTGGAAAGTAAAGAGGCATAGGACCTGCGGACACTGAAACTGAATAGTCTGCACGGGACCTATGGTCATGTGACTGCAAGGGGGCGGGGCTTAGCGTCCTGTATTCAGATAGGACAGGACACCATACAACAACTCAGAGTCAGGCAAAACAGAGGTCACAGCAGTACGGGCAAACGAGGTACAGGAGGGACAAACAGACGGGTAGTCAGACAGAGCCAAAGGTCATACACAAGAGGGCGACGTGGTACCAAGTGGACGAGCAGAGAGGAGTCGGGTCACAAGCAGAGAGTCATACACGAGAGGTAGCGCAGTACAAGAGGGTCAGGCAGAACTCATAACAGGGACAGAACCAGATCACAACCGAACAAGCAAGCAAGATATCAGGCACAAGGCACACGTATACAAGAGGTCACTTAACTCAGCCGAGGGCAGGAGTATAACTGACACCGGACCCAGGTCCAGTGAGCACTAAATAGCCTCCTGCTGCCAGAGAGAGGCAGCACAATTAACCCATAGTATAACCAGGACGGGTCAAAGCGAAATCCCGTCCTGGATCATGACAGCAAGCATTGGGTCCATGCTGCAGAAGTGAGGAGAGAAAAAAAGTTCACAGTCAGTTATAATGTCAGGAACACCGCACTGCACTTGCTCACTGAGCCAGTGCGCGTGTCCTGAGTAAAGCTAACTGTGCTCAAAGATACCTGTGGAGCGGGCAGCAGCCGAGTAGGTGTGCACTTCAGAACAGCAGGACCTGAAGCACGTGACTGCTGGGGGGCGTGGCCTAAACTCCAGAGAGCTAAGAGCTGCACGAGAACTCCTAGCAGGGTAACTGCGAGACAAAGTTACCAAGGGGCATAGACAGGGAGGATAGTCAGGACGTAGCCAATGAGTCATACACAGAGATAGCTGCAAGGTACAAGAGGGGCGAGCAGAGAGTAGTCAGATCACAGGCAATGAGTCATACACAGGGAGGGTAACTAAGAACAGAATCAACAGGCAAACTCACAACGGGGAACAGAACCGGGTCAGAACCATATAAACAAGCTATAAAAATGAACAGGCACACAGAGGTCACCACACTCGGCCAAAGGCAAAAGTATAACTGACAGGGATTGGAGCTTCCCAGGGGTTTAAGAAGCTCTCCCAGAACCAACGAGAGGCCACAATCATTAACCCCAGGTGTGCAGGTCAAAACCTGCACTGAGCTCCAGACATTAACCCCTGATGTGCAGCTCAAAAACCTGCACTGGGATCATGACACACAGGCCAATATACACAGGCCTCACCAGGTCCGTGGCCTCAGCATGTTCTCTTCAGGGAGGCAGCACACCTTCCACCACCTAGGCCTTCCGGGACCTTCCACATGGCCCAATCAGATCCATACACTCTCTCTCCATGTGACCAGACCTCAGGCACATTCTATGGTGCATAACCACACCCACAGGTGAGGTATGGATCACATGGTCATGACCTCACTACAGGTCCTGTTCCACACACAGCCACACACGTACAGGCTTTACATTGGGCATTCAGACACATGCCCCTGGGTGGGTTTGTAGGTGTTCCCACCCATCTCACCAATTAGCTTCTCTGATACACAGTAACAATCCCTCAGCAGTACCTCTACTGATCAATACACGTTCCAGCTTCCATCACAAGGCACCCTTGTGATACATATCAGCCATTTACAATCCTGCCGCTCACCATTTCCCCATCACAATAAAGGAAACGCCTGCATGCATGTCCTGGGAAGCCCATACAGCACCCCCTAGCTGTCACAGGTGTCACTGCATCACAATATATACACTCACTGGCCACTTTATTAGGTACACCTGTCCAACTGTGTGTTAAGACTTAATTTCTAATCAGCCAATCACATGGCGGCAACTCAGTGCATTTAGGCATGTAGACATGGTCAAGACAATCTCCTGCAGTTCAAACCGAGCATCAGTATGGGGAAGAAAGGTGATTTGAGTGCCTTTGAACGTGGCATGATTGTTGGTGCCAGAAGGGCTGGTCTGAGAATTTCAGAAACTGCTGATCTACTGGGATTTTCACGCACAACCATCTCTAGGGTTTACAGAGAATGGTCCGAAAAAGAAAAAAAATCCAGTGAGCGGCAGTTCTGTGGCCGGAAATGCCATGTTGATGCCAGAGGTCAGAGGAGAATGGGCAGACTGGTTCGAGCTGATAGAAAGGCAACAGTGACTCAAATTGCCACCCGTTACAACCAAGGTAGGCAGAAGAGCATCTCTGAACGCACAGTGCGTCGAACTTTGAGGCAGATGGGCTACAGCAGCAGAAGACCACACTGGGTACCACTCCTCTCAGCTAAGAACAGGAAACTGAGGCTACAATTTGCACAAGCTCATCGAAATTGGACAGTAGAAGATTGGAAAAACGTTGCCTGGTCTGATGAGTCTCGATTTCTGCTGCGACATTCGGATGGTAGGGTCAGAATTTGGCGTAAACAACATGAAAGCATGGATCCATCCTGCCTTGTATCAACGGTTCAGGCTGGTGGTGGTGGTGTCATGGTGTGGGGAATTTTTTCTGGGCACTCTTTGGGCCCCTTGGTACCAATTGAGCATCGTTGCAACGCCACAGCCTACCTGAGTATTGTTGCTGACCATGTCCATCCCTTTATGACCACAATGTACCCAACATCTGATGGCTACTTTCAGCAGGATAATGCGCCATGTCATAAAGCTCGAATCATCTCAGATTGGTTTCTTGAACATGACAATGAGTTCACTGTACTCAAATGGCCTCCTCAGTCACCAGATCTCAATCCAATAGAGCATCTTTGGGATGTGGTGGAACGGGAGATTCGCATCAGGGATGTGCAGCCGACAAATCTGCGCCAACTGTGTGATGCCATCATGTCAATATGGTCCAAAATCTCTGAGGAATGCTTCCAGCACCTTGTTGAATCTCTGCCACGAAGAATTGAGGCAGTTCTGAAGGCAAAAGGGGGTCCAACCCCTTACTAGCATGGTGTACCTAATAAAGTGGCCAGTGAGTGTATATATATATATATATATATATATATATACTAAAACCCTCTAGTCACAGTCTCATAAGTGCAATACCATAACTTAAAGAAGCACTCCTCATCCTCCCATCAAAAATTTTATATTGCAAAAAAAATAGTATATTGCAATCATCATATTATACAGCACTGTGTGCTCACAAATACTCACTTTGCCTTTCTACCCAACTATTTCTTCTCTTTCTATTAGGTCTACTGTATGAAATCATGCGATTATTAAAAACTGTCTAGGTGAATCATGCTAAGCTCTATGTAGAGACAGGAGGTCAATTTTCCCTGCATGACTCATAAGTCACTGCAAAAGTCCCTGATAGAGATAGGAGGGAGCAGCAGGGTCAGGAGTTGAAGAGGGAAATTATAAATGCAGGGACAAGAGACATCCTGTTTCTGCATAGAGCAGAGAAAAGAGAAGAATTAACCTGGTAGAAAGGCAGAATAAACAACTGTAAGTACACAGTGTTATGTAATATGATGAATGCAATATATTAAGAGGATAAAAACTTTGATGGGAGGTGGTGGAGTGCTTCTTGAAAGGGTTATTATGATGGACTCAGCTTCTGCTGAGCCGATTTTTAGAGTGGACCCTCTGGGCCGTGGCACCCACCCACCTAGGGCGAGCTGACCTAGTGAGGAATCACCCCCTATTCAGGGAGCGTCAGGGGCAAGACCAAGGGGTGAGCCAACACGACTGCTGGGACCAGACGGCCGGCTAGGGGAGCCACTAGTGAGTGTCTGGCAGCAGGGCGAGCAGGATGTAAAACATAAAGCGAGATCACTGGGTTTCTTCAATAAACGTGGTTTCAAGCTTTAATCAGGTGCAAGGCATAAACAGTGAAACACAGCAAAGTGAGTTCAAGGGCACGCCAAATGTTCAAGGCATAACACATGCTAGAAAACATACCAGGGTCCAAGGCAGGGTACGTGCTAGGAGACACAACAGGGTTTCAAGGAAGGATGTGTGCTAGGAGACACGCCAGGGTCCAAGACAGGGTGCGTGCTAGGAGACACGCCAAAGTTTAAGAGAGGATTCATGCTAGGAGACACGCCAGAGTCCAAGACAGGGTGCATGCTAGGAGACACGCCAGGGTTCAAGGCAGGGTGCATTCTAGAAGACACGCCAAGGTCCAAGGCAGGGTGCGATGGCATCGGACTCCGGACTACTGGCAACGACCGATAGGATCCAGGCATCAGGCTGCGGAAATCAGCTCTGGACATCAGGCCGCAGTCATCTGGTTCCGGACCTCTGGCAGCGGTCGGCAGGTTTCGGGAATCCGGCAGGCAAGCCAGGGTTCAAGGCAGGGTGCGTGCTAGGAGCCACGCCAGGGTTCGAGGCAGGGTGTGTGCTAGGAGCCATGCCAGAGTTCGAGGCAGGGTGCATGCTAGGAGCCACGCCAGGGTTCGAGGCAGCGTGTGTGCTAGGAGCCACGCCAGGGTTCGAGGCAGGGTGCATGCTAGGAGCCACGCCAGGGTTCGTGGCAGGGTGTGTGCTAGGAGCCACGCCAGAGTTCGAGGCAGGGTGCGTGCTAGAGGGCACGACAGGGTAAACGCTAGGACCTGTACGTGCAAGAGGGCATGACAGGGTACATGGCAAGACCTGCGCGTACTTTAGAGAAGCACGAGGAGGAATGCCAAGAAGCAGGCTAGGGCCTGCGCGTGTTATTAGAGAAGCACGCAAAGCACAGTGCAGAGACAGCGTGGGTGCAAGGAAGCACAGAGCACAGCTGGGGCACTGGCTAGCTGGTCAGGCTGAGGCACAGACAGACGGGCAAGACCGAGGCAAACCCGGCTGAGGCATAACAGGCAACACAGCTGTCACTGGCCGACGAGCACAGCTGAGGCACAAGCAGGTGGGCACGGCTAGGGCGGGCACAGTTTAGGCACAAACAGGAGGCTAGGAAGGCCAGTCGCATGCAAAGGGCACACGAAGAAAGAAGGCAAGAAACAAGGCAAAGCTAGACAAGGTAAGGAACAAGGAGCGGAACGTAGGCAGAAGCACAGAGCCGGGACAGAGAGAGAGTATAGGGCTAGCAGCAGAGCGTAGGCCAAAGCCTAGAGCCGGGTCAAGGGAGAACCTTGAGACTAGCCGGGAAATGTGCAAGAGAGCACCATAGGATAGAGTCTAGCAGTGGAGCATAGGCCGAAGCCCAGAGCCGGGTCAAGGCAAAACCTTGAGACTAGACATGGAATGTGCAAGAGAGCACCATAAAACAGAGTACAGAAAACCAGGCAGAGACAGAGAACGTGGAAGTACTACAAGGCTCAGAATAGCAAAGGCCAGACATGGCAAAACAGGCAAGGCAGAGAACATAGGAAGTACTACAAGGCAAAGCATAGCAAGGACAAGACATGGCGAAAACAGGCAAAGGCAGAGAACATAGGAAGTACTACAAGTCCAAGGATAGCAGAGACAAAACATGGCACAAAAGACAACACAAGACATGGCACGAGACAAGAGGCAGAATACAAGCACAGAGCATGTGCAGAGAAGCACTACAGGGCAGAGTGCAGGGGCACAGAATACAGGGAGCGACCCAGCAGACCAAGCAGCCATGCAGGGAAGCAACACGATACTCAGGCCCCGACAATAGGAAGGGGCGGTCTGATATAGGGCATTAGCACCTGCACTTCCGGGTCAGGACCAGGAGAGGACTTCCGGTTCAGTCCTCCAGGATCATAGAGAGCATTGCTAGATCAGACTGGGCTGGACCATAGAGAAGGTCAAATGATCAGGGGCTCCAGAAACACTGAGAGGTTAGCTGGGTCAGACAGTGCTGGAACATAGGAAAGGTCACATGATCAGGGGCAGGACCACAGAGAGAACCACAGCAGGCAGAGCAGAGACGGGCACGCACACAGCAGCGGCATGCAGCCATGAGGACGCGTGTGCCTACACACTGCTCCAAGAGTCACGCAGCACAGCAGACATGAGGTGCGCAGGCACACTGCACCAGGGATCTTGCAGCATAGCAGACATGAGGTGCGCATGCACACTGCTCCGGGAATCTTGCAGCATAGCAGACATGAGGTGCGCGTGCACACTGCTCCAGGGATCTTGCAGCATAACAGACATGAGGTGCACATGCACACTGCTTCAGGGATCTTGCAGCATAGCAGACATGGCATGACAGTTATTCTTAGCTTTGTTCTTCAGGAGTGCACAGCTCCTCGGCTTCCCGATTTCCTACTTGCTTGGGACCAGTGTGCTCCTGAAGATTGACATTGGTTGAGTTGTTAGTTTCAACTGTGTGCTCTTCCATTCTGTTTTACTCTACAGCAAAGGCAAAATAGCAGCAGCTTCATTTGAGGTGTTCCCATGCATTGATCCAGCACACTCTACAGACTGACGAGGTGGATGGCAACCTAGGCAATGAGGAGTAAAATATAGAAGTAATAACCCCTCTATTCTTGAGAATAGAGTGTATTTTTAAGGGATGGATTGACAAGTTGCATATTTTTACAAGCATTTTGCAATTTCAGTTATTACAGATTAGAAAACCCCTTCGACAACTTAACGTCCACTGACGGACGCAGTCCGTCATGACCGGGCAGCAACTCCAGCATCCGGATGGACTATGTCCATTGTGCATTTAAAGTGACAGCTCAGTGCCAAGAGCTGTCTGTAACAGCTGAGAGGCACAGGAAGAGGTGCGGGGACCCATGCTGTCGGTCCCCACACCCAGATCGTTGTGATCTGTCAGTCAATCTGACTGACCGATCAAAACATGATCGCATAGGAGATGCTGAAATATCAGGAGTTCCTGTCCGATCAGTACAGGAGCTCAGTGCTGCCAGTGGCTGAGCATCTGCACTAACAGGCAGGAGGGGTGTCAGCACCGCCCCTGACTGTTAACCCCCTCAATGCTGTGATCGAGCGTGATCACAGCATTCAGGAGGGAGACAGAGGGATGAGAGCTCCCACTGCCTTCAGATCAGTGTCCCCGCGACATCATCGCGGGGGCCCTATCATTGCCATGGTGACCCGGGGTTGTCATGACGACCCCCAGGTCACCGTGTTACAGAAAGCTTCTACCACCATGTTCACATCATGATGTCAGAAGCTTTCAGTATAGGTATAATGCACTGCAATGCTAGTACATTGCAATGCATTATATCTTCAATCAAAGTAAAAAAAAGTGAAAGTCCCATAAAGGGACTAGTTAAAAAAGGAAAACAAAATTTAAAAAAAATTACAAAATATAAAAAATACTAATAATAAAATCCACTAATAAATACACATTTTTATGTAAAAATAAATGAAATAAACAAAACAAGTACACATGTTTGGTATTGCTGTGTCTGGAACAATCCAAACTATAAAAGTGTCATGCTAATTAAGCCCTTCAGTGAACGCCGTAAAAAAACAAAAAAAAGTAGCAAACTATGCCTTATCATCATACCGCTTGGAAAAAGTGGAATAAAACGCGATCAAAAAAGTGAGTATAAATAAAAATATCACTGAAAATGACATCTTGTCTCAGAAAAAACAAGCTGCCATGCAGCTCCATCAGCGGAAATATAAAAAAGTTATAACTCTCAGAATAAAGCAATACAAAAATAATAATTTTTTCTATAAAAGTTATTTTTGTGTAAAAACGCCAAAACATGAAAAAAATATAAATGTGGCATCACTGTAATCACACTGACCCAAAAAATAAGACTGCCTTATCAATTTTACCACATGCAGAACGGAGAAAAAAAACATTCCTGAATTGTTGGTTTTTGTTCATTCTGCCTCCACAAAAATCGGAATAGAAAGCGATCAAAAAATGTCATGTGCCCGAAAATGGTACTAATAAAAAAGTCAGCTTTTTTCAATGAAAACAAGCCATGACATGTCTTTGTGGGCCGTAATATGGAAAAATTATAGCTCTCCAAATATGGCGATGTAAAAATTTCTTCTTGCAAAAAAAATCTTTTAGTGTGTGACAGAAGCCAAACATAAAAAAAGATATCAATATGGTATCGCTGTAATCGCACCGACCCGAAGAATAAAGTCGCCTAATCACTTATACTGCACAAGGAATGGCGTAAAAAATAAATAAAACCAATTCTTCACCTGCTGTAGATTTGTTCATTCTGCCTCCCAAAGATTGCAGTAATGGACGGCGCACATTTATTATGTGCTCCACACTGAGCACTTACACCAGGGTTTCCATGTAAATCTCTGAAATACATATTTCAGACAGAATCGTCAGTGCAATATTCCTTATAATGAGGCAGATGCAAGCACTGTGAACGCCATAGGACCTGTGATCCGGCGGTGTCGGTCTTTTTAGGCGTGCATAAAAACAAGGTCCTCCATAGTTTTGTGCACCTCTGAAAGGAAGGATGACGCTGAACAGAGTCCAGATGGAGTCCAGAGTAACTCTATTGCTTCAACATAGTGATTGTATCTCTCGGAGGTTTCATTTGTCATGTAGCTCGGAGGTTTAGATGGAAATCCCAAAGTAAGTGCTCAGCGTAGAGTGAGGGAAAAATGTGATCCCAAAAGTTCTGAAAAATGTTTCTAATAAAAGCTTCAACTCAATCCACCAAAAAAGGAAGTTCCCACTCAGGTCCATCATCTGTTAACAGAAATGTAGGCGGCTTCCACGTTATTGGTAGCACAAAGGCTCTAGAAAAGCAAAATGGCTCATTGCCCCCAAAAAGAAATTCAGCGAATTCTGTGCTCCCAAATTCAAGTGTCCCCCTCCTTTCTCAGCCCCAAAAACCACCTTTAGCGTTCACATTTGGCAGGGGTATAATTTCCAAAGTGGGGTCACTTAGAGGGGAAATTCTGTTTTCTAGCACTTAGGGGGCTCTGTATATGGAGTCCGCAAACTATTCTAGGCAAATCTGCGCTCCAGGAGGGAAATAGTGCTCCATCCCTACCAAGACTCTCCGTGTGGCTAAGCAGTACTGTACAGCCACATATAATGTATTTCTATGTTCAGCAGGAATTGTGGGACACATTCTGGTGCCAATTTTACCCACTTCTTGTGTGAAAATGTAAAATCTGGGGCTAAAACAAAATTTTTGTGGTAAAAATGTTATTATTTTTTCTTCACTGTCCAATGGTATAAAATTCAGTGACACACCCTTGTTATCAATATGATCATTACACACCTACATTAATTCATTGGGAGGTGTAGTTTGCAAAGCGGGGGTCACTTATGGGGCGTTCTACTGTTCTGGCACCTCAGGAGCTCTTTCAGTGGGTCATGGCACCCTCAAACCATAATAGTAAAATCTGCACTATAATATGGTGCTCCTGCCCTTTTGAGCTTTGCACTGTGCCTCAAAAGTAGTTTTCACCCACACATGGGGTATTGACACATTCAGGAGAAATTTCCCAACAAATTTTGGGGTCCATTTTCTCCTGTTACCCTTGAGAAAATAAAATCTCAGCACTCCAAATTACCTTGTTCCAGAAGTTTTGAGGCTTGTCTCTGTTCTATTTTGCATATTGTAGGCGAAATACTTTATGGCATTTGCACAGAAATAGCTTTCTTCTAATAATTCAACCATGCAGCCCATTTTTCTTCAAATACATCCTTATTGTGCATCTAGCCACACTGCTAGTATTCAGAGAGACCAGTATTTCAGCTGATATTATTTGTGAATTTTTCTTTGTATCCTGAAAAATTTTCCTGGCATTTGTCACAGGTGAGGATGTTACCTTTAGTAGCCATGCAAACCCATTTGTATCAACTTCTGTGCATGCTATCAGGCCAAAACCACCAGAGTATGTAAACTTTTGATCAGGGTTATTTGGATGTTTTGGGTTATCATTATGATTTAAAAACAGAAAACACAGTAGTTTGGCAATAATTATCTTCACCCATCCACTAACCATGAGTGGTGAAAAAGTTTTGTTGCCATCATTCATATTCTCTGAAAAAAAGGCCAAGAAAGCAAAAATTCTGCCGGGGTATGTAAACTTTTGAGCACAACTGTAGAAAAGTCCCCTGAGGGGTCTAGTTTCCAAAATGGGGTCACTTGTAGGGGGGTTTCTACTGTTTAGGCACATCAGGGGCTCTGCAAACGCGACAAGGCATCGATTCCAGCCAACTTTAAGTTCACAACCTCAAATGATGCTCCTTCCCTTCCAAGCCATACCATGCATGTAAAGAGTGGTCTTCCCCTACACATGGGGTATCGATGTACTCAGGAGAATTTGCACAACAAATATTGTGGTTCATCTTCTGTTGATACCCTTGTGAAAATAAAAAAAATTGTGTCTGAAGTAAAATTTTTGTGAAAAAGTTAAATGTTCATTTTTTCCTTCCACATTGCTTTAATTCTTGTGAAGCACCTGAAGGGTTAATAAACATCTTGAATGTAGTTTTGAATACCTTGAGGGGTGCAGTTTTTACAATGGTGTCATTTTTGGGTATTTTCCCCCATATCGGCCCCCAAAGTCAGTTCAAATGTGAGGTGGTCCCTAAAAAACATGGTTTTGTAAATTTTGTTGGAAAAATGAGAATTCGCTGGTCAACTTTTAACTCTTATGGCTTGATAATAGAAAAAAATTATGTTTCAAACATTGTGCAGGTGTAAAGTAGACATGTGGGAAATGTAATTTATTAACTATTTTGTGTGACATAACACTATCATTTAGCAGAATAAAAATGAAAAGTGTAAAAATTTTGAAATTTTCAAAATTCTTGCCAAATTTAAATTTTTTCACAAATAAACACAAGAAATTTTACCACTATCATAAAGTACAATATGACATGAAAAAACAGTCTCAGAATCCTTGGGATCCATTGAAGAGTTCCAGACATATAACCTCATAAAGTGACAGTAGTCAGATTTCAAAATTAAGGACTGGTCATTAACCTAGAAAGTGGCTTGGTCCTTAATGGGTTAATACAACTCTAATGCAATTTTTTTATAGTTAAGGGCATGTCTCCACGGTCAGTATTTGCTGCGCTTTGGATGCAGCTCCGTCCAAAGCGCTGCTGGCTTTTGTACGCGCTGTGATTCCGGATGTGTTCATTGAACAAGTCCGGAATCACCGCATCCTATTCATAGTGTAGGATTGTGTGCTGACCGGGGGGGTGGTCCCTTCACATTGTGTGAAAGGACTGGAGTCAGAAGCAGATGTAAGTTCAATCAGGTCCTCTTTATTGGTTGTCTTCTCTGACATCAAACGACAGCTCCTGCACACTGGCCTGTGTACCTGTCACCTCCTCCTTCTCTTTCCCGATGCGACAGCCCTTTCGGTTCTTTCACTGTGCCTGTCTAAGTCACCGGCCACAGCGCTTCACCTAGTCAAGCCCGTCCGTCTGCTGTGACACCTACTGCCTCTTCGGTGTCTAGCCGTCCGGTACCTCAGATGTCCTCTGTCTGCAGCTGTCCTGTCAGGGCTACCCCCCGACTGACTGACCCTGACCCTGGGACTCTCCCTCCTTTTATTCCCTTTCCTTGGAATTCCCCTTCTCAGTCCCTGTAATGCCGCCCACCATGACTTTGCGTTTCCTAGCTTCAGCTGCTGTTAAGTCCTTTGCTCACTGTCCCTCTTGTCTCCCTCTTGTGGCCAAAACTCATAACTACATCGTCTCTAGCTAATTCTATCTGCTTTCCTCAAATATGTCTACAAGTCACAATACAGCATTGTACACATTACATTTTACATTTGCCTTTCTTCCATCAGACAGGTCCACATATTAGCCCATCCCCCTACAATAGAACAGTGCTATTTATCTTGTGGAGACTGAGCCTCTCCGCAAGATAAATAAACATGCTGCGGTCTAGAAAGATGTCCGGTTACGCAGGGCCGCCACAGGTGTCCTTGCATGCATAGTGGAGATGGGATTTCATAAAATCCCCTTCACTATGCTGTAACATCTGGACGCTGCAGACATGCACATTCTTGCATGTTCTTTAGCCAAAAATGACTCCAACCATTGTTTTAGCAATCCAAGGGGTCTGAGCCCATAAGACTTTTATAAACTGCATAAATTACAGGTTATGGTTTTATGCACAGAATTTCTTGCAAAAATGTTGCGTTTTTGCAGTAAAATACAGCTTCTGATTGTAAGCTCAAGTCAGTAAAGAACTTTAAAGACACTTCAAAGAGTGCAATTGTTT